>NC_085077.1:1499693-1524821 GCF_963662255.1 Cinclus cinclus
CCCAAAAAAATCTCTAAAAAATCCCCAAAAATTCTCTAAAAAACCCCAAAAAATCTCTAGAAAATCCCCAAAAATTCCCTAAAAAATCTTCTAAAAAACCCCAAAAATTCTCCAAAAAAACCCCAAAAATCCTCCAAAAAAAACCCCAAAAATCCTCTAAAAAAACCCCAAAAATCCTCCAAAAAATCTCTAAAAAATCCCCAAAAATCCTCTAAAAAAACCCAAAAATTCTCTAAAAAACACCAAAAATTCTCTAAAAATCCTCTAAAAATCCCCAAAAATTCCCAAAAATCCTCTAAAAAAACCCCAAAAAATCCTCCAAAAAAATCTCCAAAAAATCCCCAAAAATTCCTCCGAAAAATCCCCAAAAATCCCCAAAAATGCCCCAAAGCCCCCAAACCCCAACCCCATAAAGGCCCGGTTTTGGTTCCCGGGACAGGAGCAGCGATTTGGGTTTTATTTTTTGGTTTTTATTTTGTTTTATTTTGGTTTTGATTTGGTTTTTTGGCTCCCTTGCAGATGGCGGCCACGATCGACTCTAAAAATCCTCCAAAAAATCCCCAAAATCCTCTAAAAAACCCCAAAAATCCTCCAAAAAAAACCCCAAAAAGTCTCTAAAAATCCTCCAAAAAATCACCAAAAACCCACAAAAATTCTCTAAAAATCCCAAAAAATCTCTAAAAAATTCGCAAAAATCCTCCAAAAAATCCCCAAAAATTCCCAAAAATCCTCTAAAAAAACCCCAAAAATCCTCCAAAAAATCTCTAAAAAATCCCCAAAAATCCTCTAAAAAATCCCCAAAAATTCTCTAAAAATCGTCTAAAAATCCCCAAAAATTCCCAAAAATCCTCTAAAAAAACCCCAAAAATCCTCCAAAAAATCTCCCAAAAATCTTTAAAAATCCTCTCAAAAATCCCGCAAAAATCCCCAAAAATGCCCAAGCCCCCAAACCCCAACCCCATAAAGGCCCGGTTTGGTTCCCAGGACAGGAGCAGCGATTTTGGGTTTTATTTTTTGGTTTTTATTTTGTTTTATTTTGGTTTTGATTTGGTTTTTTGGCTCCCTGCAGATGGCGGCCACGATCGACTCTAAAAATCCTCCAAAAAATCCCCAAAAAATCCTCTAAAAAACCCCAAAAATCCTCCAAAAAAAAACGCCCAAAAAGTCTCTAAAAATCCTCCAAAAAATCACCAATAACCCACAAAAATTCTCTAAAAATCCCAAAAAAATCTCTAAAAAATTCGCAAAAATCCTCCAAAAAATCCCCAAAAATTCCCAAAAAATTCTCTAAAAAAACCCAAAAATCCTCCAAAAAATCTCTAAAAAATCCCCAAAAATCCTCTTAAAAAAACCCAAAAATTCTCTAAAAAACCCCAAAAAATCTCTAAAATATCCCCAAAAATCCTCTAAAAAAACCCCAAAAATTCTCTAAAAAACCCCAAAAAATCTCTAAAACATCCCCAAAAATTCTCTATAAATCCCCAAAAATCTCTAAAAAATCCCCAAAAATCCTCTAAAAAAACCCCAAAAATTCTCTAAAAAACCCAGAAAAATCTCTAAAAAATCCCCAAAAATTCTCTAAAAATCCTCTAAAAAACCCAAAAAATCCTCCAAAAAAAACCCCAAAAATCCTCCAAAAAATACCCAAAAATCCTCTAAAAAACCCCCAAAAATCCTCCAAAAAAAAAACCCCAAAAAGTCTCTAAAAATCCTCCAAAAAATCACCAATAACCCACAAAAATTCTCTAAAAATCCCAAAAAATCTCTAAAAAATTCGCAAAAATCCTCCAAAAAATCCCCAAAAATTCCCAAAAATTCTCTAAAAAAAACCCCAAAAATCCTCCAGAAAAATCTCTAAAAAATCCCCCAAAAATCCTCTTAAAAAAACCCAAAAATTCTCTAAAAAAACCCCAAAAAATCTCTAAAATATCCCCAAAAATCCTCTAAAAAAACCCAAAAATTCTCTAAAAAACCCCAAAAAATCTCTAAAACATCCCCAAAAATTCTCTAAAAATCCCCAAAAAATCTCTAAAAAATCCCCAAAAATCCTCTAAAAAAACCCCAAAAATTCTCTAAAAACCCCCAAAAAATCTCTAAAAAAATCCCCAAAAATTCGTCGTAAAAATCCTCTAAAAAACCCAAAAAATCCTCCAAAAAAACCCCAAAAATCCTCCAAAAAAACCCCAAAAATCCTCCAAAAAATCTCTAAAAAATCCCCAAAAATTCTCTAAAAAACACCAAAAATTCTCTAAAAAACACCAAAAAATCTCTAAAAATCCCCAAAAATTCTCTAAAAATCGTCTAAAAATCCCCAAAAATTCCAAAAATCCTCTAAAAAAACCCCAAAAATCCTCCAAAAAATCCCCAAAAATCCTCCGAAAAATCCCCAAAAATCCCCAAAAATGCCCCAAGCCCCCAAACCCCAACCCCATAAAGGCCCGGTTTGGTTCCCAGGACAGGAGCAGCGATTTTGGGTTTTATTTTTTGGTTTTTATTTTGTTTTATTTTGGTTTTGATTTGGTTTTTTGGCTCCCTGCAGATGGCGGCCCACGATCGACTCTAAAAATCCTCCAAAAAATCCCCAAAAATCCTCTAAAAAACCCCCAAAAATCCTCCAAAAAAAAACCCCAAAAAGTCTCTAAAAATCCTCAAAAAATCACCAAAAACTCACAAAAATTCTCTAAAAATCCCAAAAAAATCTCTAAAAAATTCGCAAAAATCCTCCAAAAAATCCCCAAAAACTTCCCAAAAATCCTCTAAAAAAACCCCAAAAATCCTCCAAAAAATCTCTAAAAAATGCCCCAAAAATCCTCTTAAAAAAACCCAAAAATTCTCTAAAAAACCCCAAAAAAATCTCTAAAAAATCCCCAAAATCCTCTTAAAAAAACCAAAAATTCTCTAAAAAACCCCAAAAAATCTCTAAAAAATCCCCAAAAATCCTCTAAAAAAACCCCAAAAATTCTCTAAAAAACCCCAAAAAATCTCTAAAACATCCCAAAAATTCTCTAAAAATCCCAAAAAAATCTCTTAAAAATTCGCAAAAATCCTCCAAAAAATCCCCAAAAATTCCCAAAAATCCTCTAAAAAAACCCCAAAAATCCTCCAAAAAATCTCTAAAAAATCCCCAAAAATCCTCTTAAAAAAACCCAAAAATTCTCTAAAAAACCCCAAAAAATCTCTAAAAAATCCCCAAAAATTCTCTAAAAATCCCAAAAAAATCTCTTAAAAATTCGCAAAAATCCTCCAAAAAATCCCCAAAAATTCCCAAAAATCCTCTAAAAAAACCCCAAAAATCCTCCAAAAAATCTCTAAAAAATCCCCAAAAATTCTCTTAAAAAAACCCAAAAATTCTCTAAAAAACACCAAAAAATCTCTAAAAAATCCCCAAAATTCTCTAAAAATCCCCAAAAATTCCCAAAAATCCTCTAAAAAACCCCAAAAATCCTCCAAAAAATCTCCAAAAAATCCCCAAAAATCCTCTCAAAAATCCCCAAAAATCCCCAAAAATGCCCCAACCCCCAAACCCCAACCCCATAAAGGCCGGTTTGGTTCCCGGGACAGGAGCAGCGATTTTGGGTTTTATTTTTTGGTTTTTATTTTGTTTTATTTTGGTTTTGATTTGGTTTTTTGGCTCCCTGCAGATGGCGGCCACGATCGACTCTAAAAATCCTCCAAAAAATCCCCAAAAATCCTCTAAAAAACCACAAAAATCCTCCAAAAAAAAACCCCAAAAAGTCTCTAAAATCCTCCAAAAAATCACCAAAAACCCACAAAAATTCTCAAAAAATCCCAAAAAAATCTCTAAAAAATTCGCAAAAATCCTCCAAAAATTCTCTAAAAAAACCTCAAAAATCCTCCAAAAAATCTCTAAAAAAATCCCCAAAAATCCTCTAAAAAAACCCCAAAAATCCTTTAAAAAACCCCAAAAAATCTCTAAATAATCCCCAAAAATCCTCTAAAAAAACCCCAAAAATCCTCTCAAAAATCCCCAAAAATCCCCAAAAATGCCCCAAGCCCCCAAACCCCAACCCCAAAAAGGCCCGGTTTGGTTCCCAGGACAGGAGCAGCGATTTTGGGTTTTATTTTTTGGTTTTTATTTTGTTTTATTTTGGTTTTGATTTGGTTTTTTGGCTCCCTGCAGATGGCGGCCACGATCGACTCTAAAAATCCTCCAAAAAATCCCCAAAAATCCTCTAAAAAACCCCCAAAAATCCTCCAAAAAAAAACCCCAAAAAGTCTCTAAAAATCCTCCAAAAAATCACCAAAAACCCACAAAAATTCTCAAAAAATCCCAAAAAAATCTCTAAAAAATTCGCAAAAATCCTCCAAAAATTCTCTAAAAAAACCTCAAAAATCCTCCAAAAAATCTCTAAAAAAATCCCCAAAAATCCTCTAAAAAAACCCCAAAAATCCTTTAAAAAACCCCAAAAAATCTCTAAATAATCCCCAAAAATCCTCTAAAAAAACCCCAAAAATCCTCTCAAAAATCCCCAAAAATCCCCAAAAATGCCCCAAGCCCCCAAACCCCAACCCCAAAAAGGCCCGGTTTGGTTCCCAGGACAGGAGCAGCGATTTTGGGTTTTATTTTTTGGTTTTTATTTTGTTTTATTTTGGTTTTGATTTGGTTTTTTGGCTCCCTGCAGATGGCGGCCACGATCGACTCTAAAAATCCTCCAAAAAATCCCCAAAAATCCTCTAAAAAACCCCCAAAAATCCTCCAAAAAAAAACCCCAAAAAGTCTCTAAAAATCTTCCAAAAAAATCACCAAAAACCCACAAAAATTCTCTAAAAATCCCAAAAAAATCTCTAAAAAATTCGCAAAAATCCTCCAAAAAATCCCCAAAAATTCCCAAAAATCCTCTAAAAAAACCCCAAAAATCCTTTAAAAAACCCCAAAAAATCTCTAAATAATCCCCAAAAATCCTTTAAAAAAACCCCAAAAATTCTCTAAAAAACCCCAAAAAATCTCTAAAAAATCCCCAAAAATTCTCTAAAAATCCTCTAAAAATCCCCAAAAATTCCCAAAAATCCTCTAAAAAAACCCCAAAAATCCTCTCAAAAATCCCCAAAAATCCCCAAAAATGCCCCAAGCCCCCAAACCCCAACCCCATAAAGGCCCGGTTTGGTTCCCAGGACAGGAGCAGCGATTTTGGGTTTTATTTTTTGGTTTTTATTTTGTTTTATTTTGGTTTTGATTTGGTTTTTTGGCTCCCTGCAGATGGCGGCCACGATCGACATGAATTTCCAGAGCGACCTCTTGGCCATTTTTGAAGAGAATCTTTTCTAGGACAGGATGAAGATTCCAGTCGGGAAAAATTTGATTCTTTTCCCAAAAAAAAAAAAAAAAAAAAACAAAACAAAAAAAAAAAAAATTAAAAAAAAAAATGAAAAAAAAAAAAATTCTACGAAAGAAAAAAAAAAAAAAAGGGGGGGAAAATGAAAAAAAAACGCGAGAAAAAAAATTTTTTTTTTCTTTTTTTTTTCCCTTTTTTTTTTTTTTTTTGTTCTTTTTTTCCTGGCCAAAAAAAAACAAAAAAAAAACAAAAAAAAAAAAAACACAAAAAAAATTCCAAGTTTGGATTCTTTGAAAATATCAGAAAAAAAAAAATAAATTTTGGGAATGGGAGTGGGGGCGGGGCTGCCTTAACCCCAGAATTCCAATTTCTTTTCCTTTTTCATTTTTGGTTTTTCATTCTTTTATTTTTTTTTTTTCTTTTATTTTTCACACCAAAAAAAAATAAAAAATAAAAATTTCCTGGGAATTCTTGGGATTTTCCCTTTTTTTTTTTTTTAATTGTTATTTTATTTCTTTTTTTATTATTATTTTTTTAATTTTTTTATTTTTTAATTTCTTTTTAATCTTTTAATTTTTAATTATTATTTTATTTTTATAATTTTATTTTATTATTTTTATTTTTATTTTTTTATTATTTTTTTATTTTTATTTTTTATTTTAATTTTTATTTTTTATTATCTTTTATTTTTTAATTATTTCTGGTTTTATTTTTTTATCTTAATTTTTTTTAATTTTTTATTTTTTTTAATTTTTTATTTTTTTATTTTTTTAAAATTTTTAAAATTTCTTTATTCTTGATCATCATTTTAATTTGTTTTTATTATTTTCACTTTATTTTAAATTTCTTTTAGTTTTATTTCTTTTTATTTTCTTAATATTATTCTTAATTATTCTTTTAAATTTTTTTAATGTTTTAAATTTTTTAAATTTTTTTTAATTCTTAATTTTTTTTAAATTTATTTTTCTTTTAATTTTTTAATATTTTTATTTTAATTTTATTTTTTAATTTTTTTAATTTCTTTTTCTTTTAATTTTTTTATTTTTTTATTTATTTGAATTTTCTTTTATTTTTTAAATTTTTTTAATTTCTTTTTCTTTTAATTTTTTAAATTTTTATTCTTTATTTTAATTTTCTTTTATTTTTTTAATTTTTTTTAATTTCTTTTAATTTTTCTTTTAATTTTTTAAATTTTTTATTCTTTTATTTTCTTTAATTTTTTTTTCATTTTTTAAATTTTTTATTCTTTTATTTTCTTTAATTTTTTTTTAATTTTTTTTTTTTAATTCCGGTGATGAAAAAAAAAAAAAGGGAAAAAATCCCGATTTTTTGATTTTGATTTTGATTTTTTGGGCTGAATTGGGGCGGATTTGGGGCTTTTTTTTTTTTTTTTTTTGGGGGGGGGGGAGGGGTGATGGGGGGAGGGGCTCGGCCCCTCCCCCACCCGCAGCCTCAGGGACTTCCCCTCCCCCTTCGCCTTTCCCTGGAATTTTTCCTCCTTTCCCAATTTTTTTCCTCCTCATTTTTCATTTTCCTTCCTTTCCCAAAACCTTTTCCCTTTTCCTGGTTTTTTTTCCCTTTTTTCCTGATTTTTTTTTTCCTTTTTTCCATCAATTTTTCCTTTTTTTTTCCTGATTTTTTTCCTGATTTTTTCCCTTTTTATTTTCAAATTTTCCCTTTTTTTTTCCTGATTTTTCCCCTGATTTTTTCCCAAGTTTTTTATTCTCTAATTCTCATTTTTTCCCTTTATTTCCTGATTTTTTTCCCAAGTTTTTTATTCTCTAATTCTCATTTTTTCCCTTTTTTTCCTGATTTTTCCCTGATTTTTTCCCTTTTTATTTTCAATTTATCCCTTTTTTTCCCTGATTTTTCCCCTGATTTTTCCCAAGTATTTTATTTTCTAATTCTTCTTTTTTTCCCTTTTTCCTGATTTTTTCCTCTGATTTTTCCCTTGTTTCTTTTATTTTCTAATTTCCCTTTTTTCCTGATTTTTTCCCCTTTTTTTATTTTCAAATTTTCCCTTTTTTTCCCGATTTTTTCCCTGATTTTTCCCTTTTTATTTTCTAATTTTTCCCTTTTTTCCTGATTTCTTTCCCCGATTTTTTCCCTTGATTTTTATTTTCTAAATTTCCTTTTTTTTCCATTTCCCCTGATTTTTTTCCGTTGTTTTTCTTTCCCCGTTTTTCTCCCTGATTTTTCCTTTTTTTTCTCTTTCCTTCTTTCTCATTTTTTTTCACTTTTTATTCATTTTTTAATTTTTCCTCTATTTTTTTCTTTCCTTTTTCCCCGCTAATTTTTCCCTTTTTTTCTTTTCTAATCTTCCTCTTCCCCCCCTTTTTTCCCCATTTTTTCCCCATTTTTTCCCCATTTTTCCCCATTTTTTCCATTTTTCCCCCATTTTTTCCCATTTTTTCCCCATTTTTTCCCATTTTTTCCCTATTTTTTCCCCATATTTTTCCCATTTTTTTCCCATTTTCCCCCATTTTTCCCCATTTTTTCCCCATTTTTTCCCCATTTTTTTCCCATTTTTTCCCCATTTTTTCCCCATTTTTTTCCCATTTTTCCCCATTTTTTTCCCATTTTTTCCCCATTTTTCCCCCATTTTTCCCCATTTTTTCCCCATTTTTCCCCATTTTTCCCCATTTTTTTCCCCATTTTCCCCCCATTTTTCCCTTTTTTTTTTCCATTTTTCCCTTCATTTTTTCCTTCGTTTTATTTCCCTTTTTTTTTCATTTCCCCCCCTTTTTTTTCTGTTTTTTTCCCTCATTTTCCCCACTTTCCTCCTTTTTTTTTCCCATTTCTCCCCCGATTTTTTCCCTCCCCATCCTCCCACCCCATTTTTCTTTTTCCCCCAATTTTTCCCCAATTTCCTCCCGTTTTATTTCCCTTTTCCCCCTCAAATTCCATTTCTCCATTCCCTCTTTTTTTCCCCTTTTTCTTTCCTTTCAAAATTCCAATTTCTTCCCCCAAAATCCCATTTTTTACAAACCCCAATTTTATTTATTTTTTTTTCCCCCCCAAAAATCGCCGAGCCCAGAAATATTTTTTTTTAATTATAATTATTATCATTTTTCTTCCCATTTTTCCTCATTTTAATTAATCTTTTTTTAAAAAATAATTATTTTATATAAATCCCCTTTATTTTTTTTGCCCCAAAATCTCGGGAATTCTCCCCGTTTTTTTTTTTTTTCCCCCTCCCCCTCCCTCCCCACCCGGGGTTTTATTAATTATTAATAATTAATTAATTAATTTTATTTGGGTCGGGGTCCCCGTCGGTGCCAATCCCGAGGGTTTTTTTGTTTTGTTTTGTTTTGTTTTTAATTTTTTATTTTGTTGGTTTTTTGGGGGTTTTTTTGGATTTTTTTTTTTTTTTATTTTTTTTTTATTTTTTTTTTATTTTTATCTCCCTTCCCCCACACCCCCCCCGGAATTCCCGTGCCGGGATTTTGGCGATCGTGGAATAAAAAACGCTGCGAGTTTGGTTTTGTATAAAAAAAAAAAAAACAAAAACAAAAAAAAAAAGCAACCAAAAAAAAGAAAAAAAAAATTTTTTTTTTCAGGTTTTTCCACCCAATTTTTATCCCAAAATCTTCCCCCCCCCAAAAAAAAAAAAAAAAAATTTAGGGAGGTGGGAAAAAAAAAAAAAAAAAAAAAAAAACGGGGTGGGGAGGGAAGGAAAAAAAAAAAAAAAAAACGAAAATTGAAAATATTGAAAATATTTTCATTCCGAATGGGAATTTTTAATTGAAATTTCCCCAATTTTGAGGGTTTTTTTTTTTAAATTCGAAATCGACAGAAATCGGAATTTTCAGTGGAATTCGAGGGAAGTTTTGGGGACGGGGGGGGGTTGAAAGTTTTTGAGGGGTTAAAATGGAAATTGGAGATTTTTTTTTTTTTTTAATATTTTTTTTTTTGGGGTGCGGGGCGGGGTTAAAAAATTCCAAATTCAATCTGAAATCGGTTAAAAACAAAACAAAAAAAAAAAACTGAAAAATTGGGAATTTGGGAAAATCCGAGTTAAAAAAAATGGGCAGGAATTGAGATTTCAGTTGAAGTTTGGAAATTTGAAAATGGAAATTTCCCGTTTTAATTTTATTTTTTATATATTTTTTTTTTTTCCGATTTGAAATGTTTGATTTCGAGCCTGGAGTTGATGGAATTTTTGAGATTTCCGTTGAAATTTCAATTGGAGAGATTTAAGTTCGTAAAAAACGGGGGAGGGAGGGGGGAAAGAATTGGGGGGAAATGGAGAAATAAGTGAGAAAAGAGGGAAAAAAAAAAAAAGTTTAGAATGATCCAAAAAAAAATTTAAAAAAAAAAAAGGGGGGGGGGGATGGAAAGAAAATGAAAAAAGAGGGGGAAAAAAATTTTTAAAAATAGGAAAAAAAAGCATCAAAAAAAATTTAAAAAACAATAAAATGGGGGAGGATGCAAGATCCCCAAAAGGCGCAAAAGCCACCAAAAAAAAGTGAAAGTTAAAAAGGAATAAACGGGAAAAGGCCAAAAAAAAAAAACAAAAAGAGAAAAAAACGGAGAAAAAAAAAAAAAAAAAAAAAAGAAAAACACAAAAATGCGTCGGGCGGGCCCCGCCCCTCGCGCTCTGATTGGCTGCCCGCAGCACGCCCCGCCTCCTTTTCCTCGCCGTCCAATCAGCGCTCGGGGGCGGAGCCAGCGGGAGCCGAGGCGGAAGTGGCGCCGGAGTTTGGGGGGAGGGGAGGGGGGAGGGGAGAGCGCCGCGATCGCGACAGAAGCGACAGAAGCGACAGAAGCGCCGCGGTGCCACCCCCCGCCGGCCCAGCCCCCCCTGCTGTCGCGACAGGTCGGTGACGGCGGAGGGAGCCCCGCGCTGTCGCGACAGAGATGGCGGGGAAGGACGGCGTGGTGTCGCGATAGGGGCGGGGCACAGCGGGATGGCGACAGAGCCGCGATTGGGACGCTCCGCAGCGGTGACAAGGACGGTTCAATGTCGCGACAGTTCCGGACGGGGACGGCCGGGGGGGACGACAGGGACACCTCAATGTCGTGACACTCGGGGACAGGGACAGGGACACCTGGGGACAGGGACACCTCAATGTCGTGACACTCGGGGACAGGGACAGGGACACCTGGGGACAGGGACACCTCAATGTCGTGACACTCGGGGACAGGGACAGGGACACCTGGGGACAGGGACACCTCAATGTCGTGACACTCGGGGACAGGGAGTCACCCCCTGATGTGGCACCTCGGGGCTGTGACAGGGACAGCCCGGGGGAGGGGACACTCGGGACACGGTGACACCCGGGGGTGGTGGCATTTGGGACACGGTGCCATCCAGGGGGTGGTGACACTTTGGGAATGGTGACACCCAGGGGGTGGGGACACCCTGGGGATGGTGACACTTTGGGAATGGTGACATCCAGGGGGTGGTGACACCCTGGGGATGGTGACACTTTGGACATGGTGACACCCAGGGGGTGGGGACACCCTGGGGATGGTGACACCCAGGGGGTGGGGACACTCTGGACATGGTGACACCCTGACAGTGCCAGCCTGAGAACGGTGACACCCAAAGAACGGTGACACAGAGGATGGTGCCACTCTGGGGATGGTGACATCCAGGGGGTGGTGACACTTTGGACATGGTGACACCCTGGGGATGGTGACACCCAGGGGGTGGGGACACCCTGGGGATGGTGACACCCAGGGGATGGTGACATCCAGGGGGTGGTGACACTTTGGACATGGTGACACCCTGGGGGTGGTGACATCCCTGACAGTGCCAGCCTGAGAACGGTGACACCGAGGATGGCGCCACCCTGGGGATGGTGCCACCCTGGGGATGGTGACACTCTGGGGATGGTGACATCCATGGGGTGGTGACATCCAGGGGGTGGTGACACTTTGGACATGGTGACACTCTGGGGATGGTGACATCCATGGGGTGGTGACATCCAGGGGATGGTGACATCCAGGGGGTGGGGACACTCCTGGCGGTGCCACCCTGGGGGTGGTGACACTTTGGGAATGGTGACACCCTGGGGACGGTGACACCCAGGGGATGGTGACACCCTGGGGGTGGTGACACTTTGGGAATGGTGACACCCTGGGGACGGTGACACCCTGGGGATGGTGACACTCTGGGGATGGTGACATCCATGGGGTGGTGACATCCAGGGGATGGTGACACCCTGGGGACGGTGACACGCTGGGGACGGTGACACCCTGGGGGTGGGGACACTTTGGACATGGTGACACCCTGGGGACGGTGACACCCAGGGGATGGTGACACCCTGGGGGTGGTGACACTTTGGACATGGTGACACCCAGGGGATGGTGACATCCCTGACGGTGCCACACTGGGGGTGGTGGCATCCAAGGAATGGTGACACTCCGGACATGGTGCCACCCTGGGGACGGTGACATCCAGGGGGTGGGGACACTCCTGGCGGTGCCACCCGGGAATTAAGGACAGGTGGAGACACATCCCAGACACGGCAGCGCCGAGACCGCGGGGACAAGGTGGGGACAAGGTGGGGACACTCTGGGGGCTTTGGGGACACCCTGGGGACAGGGCCACATCATGGGGACACCATGGAACATCGGTGACCAGGCCACCCTGTGAAAGGGGACACCTCACCTCGGGGATGGGACAGCCAGGTGTCCCCAGGTGTGTCCCCCTGTCCCTGTGTCCCCAGGTGTCCCCATGCCCCTCTCTCTGTATCCCCAGGTGTCCCCAGGTGTCCCCCAGGTGTCCCTCAGGTGTCCCCATGCCCCTCTCTCTGTATCCCCAGCTGTCCCCAGGTGTCCCCAGGTGTCCCCATGCCCCTCTCTTTGTATCCCCAGGTGTCCCCAGGTGTCCCCAGGTGTCCCCATACCCCTCTCTCTGTATCCCCAGGTGTCCCCAGGTGTCCCCAGGTGTCCCCATGCCCCTCTCTCTGTATCCCCAGGTGTCCCCAGGTGTCCCCAGGTGTCCCCATGCCCCTCTCTTTGTATCCCCAGGTGTCCCCAGGTGTCCCCAGGTGTCCCCATACCCCTCTCTCTGTATCCCCAGCTGTCCCCAGGTGCCCCCCAGGTGTCCCCCAGGTGTCCCCAGGTGTCCCCATACCCCTCTCTCTGTATCCCCAGGTGTCCCCAGGTGTCCCCCAGTGTCCCCCGGGTGTCCCCAGGTGTCCCCATGCCCCTCTCTCTGTATCCCCAGGTGTCCCCAGGTGTCTCCAGGTGTCCCCAGGTGTCCCCCAGGTGTCCCCAGGTGTCCCCATACCCCTCTCTCTGTATCCCCAGGTGTCCCCAGGTGTCCCCCAGGTGTCCCCAGGTGTCCCCATGCCCCTCTCTCTGTATCCCCAGGTGTCCCCAGGTGTCCCCAGGTGTCCCCCAGGTGTCCCCAGGTGTCCCCATACCCCTCTCTCTGTATCCCCAGGTATCCCCAGGTGTCCCCAGGTGTCCCCATGCCCCTCTCTCTGTATTCCCAGGTGTCCCCAGGTGTCCCCATGCCCCTCTGTATCCCCAGGTGTCCCCAGGTGTCCCCCAGGTGTCCCCATACCCCTCTCTCTGTATCCCCAGGTGTCCCCAGGTGTCCCCCAGTGTCCCCCGGGTGTCCCCAGGTGTCCCCATGCCCCTCTCTCTGTATCCCCAGGTATCCCCAGGTGTCCCCAGGTGTCCCCATGCCCCTCTCTCTGTATTCCCAGGTGTCCCCAGGTGTCCCCAGGTGTCCCCATGCCCCTCTCTCTGTATCCCCAGGTGTCCCCAGGTGTCCCCATGCCCCTCTCTCTGTATTCCCAGGTGTCCCCAGGTGTCCCCATGCCCCTCTGTATCCCCAGGTGTCCCCAGGTGTCCCCCAGGTGTCCCCATACCCCTCTCTCTGTATCCCCAGGTGTCCCCAGGTGTCTCCCAGGTGTCCCTCAGGTGTCCCCAGGTGTCCCCATGGCCCTCTCTCTGTATCCCCAGGTATCCCCAGGTGTCCCCAGGTGTCCCCATGCCCCTCTCTCTGTATTCCCAGGTGTCCCCAGGTGTCCCCATGCCCCTCTGTATCCCCAGGTGTCCCCAGGTGTCCCCCAGGTGTCCCCATGCCCCTCTCTCTGTATCCCGAGGTGTTCCCAGGTGTCCCCAGGTGTCCCCCAGGTGTCCCCAGGTGTCCCCAGGTGTCCCCATGCCCTCTCTCTCTGTGTCCCCAGGTGTCCCCCAGGTGTCCCCAGGTGTCCCCCAGGTGTCCCCAGGTGTCCTCCATGCCTCGCCGCCTCCTGTCCCTCCTGCTGGCCCCCACGCGGCTCCTGCTCGCCCTTCGGGGTCTCCTGGCCCGGGGGGGACTCGCGGTGGCCGCGGTGGCCTCGGGGGTGGCCTTTGGGCTCTGGGGGGTGGCGCTGCTGCTGCGCCGCGGGCCCCGCGCCGCGTTCGGGTGGCACCGCCGGGAGGTGGCACCGGCCGGGCTGGCAGATGGCAAATTTGGGGAGCACCGGTACCTGCGGCTGCAGGTTCGGAGCGTTTGGGGAGGGGTCCGGAGAGGTTTTGGGGGTTTAGAGGGGATTTGGGGGGGTTTGGGAGGGTTTTGGGAGGGAGTCCTGGAGGATTTTGGGGGGATTGGGTGAGGATTTGGGGGGATTTGGGGAGAGGTTTTGGGGGTTTAGAGGGGATTTGGGGGGGTTTGGGAGGGTTTTGGGGAGGGGTCCTGGGGATTTTGGGGGTATTGGGTGAGGATTTGGGGGATTTGGGGAGAGGTTTTGGGGGTTTAGAGGGGATTTGGGGGGGTTTGGGGAGAGGTTTGGGGGGGGGGGTCCCGGGGGGATTTTGGGGGTCCCGGGGGGATTTTGGGGGTCCCGGGGGATTTTGGGGGTTTAGAGGGGATCTGGGGGGGGGGGGGGGGGGGGGAGTTCCTGGAAGGTTCTAGAGGGGTCTGAGAGGGTTTTGGGGAGATTTTGGGGATGATTTGGGTGGGGATTTTCGGGGGAACGGGGGGAGATTTGGGGAGTTTAGGGAAGATTTTGGGGGGTCCTGGAAGGTTCTAGAAAGGTCTGAGGAGGTTTTTGCGGGGTCCTGGGGGGATTTTTGGGGGGTGGAATTTTGGGCTGAATTCGGGGTGGCTTTGGGGACATCCCGGGCGGTGACAACTGCGGTGACAGATCCGGGGGGGGAGGGGCCGATTTGGGGACACCCCCCCCCCCCCCCGCCCCCGTCCCCTTTGTCCCCTTTGTCACCCCCGGTGTCCCCCAGGGCTCGGGGCTCCGTCTCCATTACGTCACCCGGGGTCCCCCCGGCGCCCCCCTGATGCTGCTGCTGCACGGCTTCCCCCAGAACTGGTAAATGTCCCCAAAAGTGTCCCCAAAAGTGTCCCCAGGTATCCCCAGGTGTCCCAAAGTGTCCCCAGGTGTCCCCAAGTGTCCCTACGATGTCCCCAGGTGTCCCCCTGGTGTCCCCACGATGTCCCCAAGTGTCCCCAGGTGTCCCCAAGTGTCCCCACTATGTCCCCAGGTGTCCCCACGATGTCCCCAGGTGTCCCCAAGTGTCCCCAGGTGTCCCCCTGGTGTCCCCACGATGTCCCCAAGTGTCCCCAGGTGTCCCCAAGTGTCCCCACGATGTCCCCAGGTGTCCCCACGGTGTCCCCACTATGTCCCCAGGTGTCCCCACGATGTCCCCAGGTGTCCCCAAGTGTCCCCAGGTGTCCCCCTGGTGTCCCCACGATGTCCCCAAGTGTCCCCAGGTGTCCCCAAGTGTCCCCACGATGTCCCCAGGTGTCCCCACGGTGTCCCCACTATGTCCCCAGGTGTCCCCACGATGTCCCCAGGTGTCCCCAAGTGTCCCCAGGTGTCCCCCTGGTGTCCCCACGATGTCCCCAAGTGTCCCCAGGTGTCCCAAAGTGTCCCCACGATGTCCCCAGGTGTTCCCAAGTGTCCCCACGATGTCCCCAAGTGTCCCCAGGTGTCCCCACGATGTCCCCAGGTGTCCCCAGGTGTCCCCAGGTGTCCCCCTGGTGTCCCCACGATGTCCCCAGATGTCCCCAGGTGTTCCCCCAGGTATCCCCAGGTGTCCCCCGCTGTCCCTCCCCAGGTTCTGCTGGCGTCACCTGATGCAGGAGCTGAGTCCCCGTTTCCGGGTGGTGGCCCTGGACCTTCGGGGCTACGGGGACTCGGAGAAGCCCCCGGGCAGGGCCAGCTACAGACTGGAGCTGCTGCTCGGGGACATCCGCGAGGTCATCGAGGCCCTGGGGACGCCGGCGGGGACCCCCCGATGTGTCCTGGTGGGACACGACTGGGGAGGGGTCCTGGCCTGGGAGGTGGCCTCCAGTCACCCCCAGCTGGTGGAGAAACTGGTGGTGATGGACGCGCCGCAGAGGGGGGTGATGGCAGGTGACAGCGGGGAACTGGGGGAACTGGGAGTACTGGGGGTACTGGGGTAGTGGGGGAACTGGGATAGTGGGGGTATTCAGGGAACTGGGAGTACTGGGGTACTGGGAGTACTGGGGGAACTGGGATAGTGGGGGTACTGGGGGTACTGGGGGAACTGGGATAGTGGGGGTACTGGGGGTACTGGGGGAACTGGGACTACTGGGAGTACTGGGATAGTGGGGGAACCGGGAGTAGTAGAGTACTGGGGGAACTGGTGGAAACTGGGGGAACTGGGATAGTGGGGGTATTCAGGGAACTGGGAGTACTGGGGTACTGGCAGTACTGGGGGAAAACTGGGACTACTGGGAGTACTGGGATAGTGGGGGTACTGGGAGTACTGGGAGAACTGGGGGAACTGGGATGGTGGGGGTACTGGGAGTACTGGGGGAATTGGGGGAACTGGGAGTATTGGGATAGTGGGGGTACTGGGGATACTGGGGGAACTGGGACTACTGGGAGTACTGGGATAGTGGGGGAACCGGGAGTAGTAGAGTACTGGGGGAACTGGGATAGTGGGGGTATTGGGGGAACTGGGAGTACTGGGGTACTGGGAGTACTGGGGGAACTGGGAGTACTGGGAGTACTGGGGGAACTGGGATATGGGGGTACTGGGGGCACTGGGGACATTGGGGATACTGGGGATAGTGGTGATACTGGGGACACTGGGTGTCACCTCCCATGGCCGTTGTCATTGGGTGCCGCCTCGAGCCCCCGCCATCCAGCGCCACCTCTCTTGGTGGCCTCGCCGAGTTTGTGACCCCATGGTGGCCCTGTCCAGTCTATGACCCTGTCCCTGTCCCCATCCCTGAGCCTGTGGTGGCCCTGTCCCCACAATGTCCCCGTCCCTGTCCCCACGGTGACCCCACGCTGTCCCTGTCCCTGTCCCCAGCGTTCACAGCCCGTCACCCGTCGCAGCTGCTCCGTTCCTGTTACATTTTCCTGTTCCAGCTGCCCTGGCTGCCGGAGCTGCTCCTGTCCCTGGGTGACTTCCAGGTCAGCCCTGTCCCCTCCTGTCCCCTCCTGTCCCCTCCTGTCCCCTCCCACCCCAAGCAGCTCCTCAAGGAGCACCCAAAGGGGCGACGCCCAACCCCAAAATGTTGCCTCCCCATCTTTGTCCCCAGTCGGGACAAAAAAATTTGGGGCGGTGCCACCACCCAGACCTCGAGTCCTACTCTTTGTCCCCAATTTTTGGGGTGTTTGGTGTCACTCAGAGCTCTTTGTCCCCAATTTTTGGGGTGTTTGGTGTCACCCAGAGCTCTTTGTCCCCAGTTTTTGGTGTCACTCAGAGCTCTTTGTCCCCAATTTTTGGGGTGTTTGGTGTCACCCAGAGCTCTTTGTCCCCAGTTTTTGGTGTCACTCAGAGCTCTGTCCCCAATTTTTGGGGTGTTTGGTGTCACCCAGAGCTCTTTGTCCCCAGTTTTTGGTGTCACTCAGAGCTCTTTGTCCCCAATTTTTGGGGTGTTTGGTGTCACCCAGAGCTCTTTGTCCCCAGTTTTTGGTGTCACTCAGAGCTCTTTGTCCCCAATTTTTGGGGTGTTTGGTGTCACCCAGAGCTCTTTGTCCCCAGTTTTTGGTGTCACTCAGAGCTCTGTCCCCAATTTTTGGGGTGTTTGGTGTCACCCAGAGCTCTTTGTCCCCAGTTTTTGGTGTCACTCAGAGCTCTGTCCCCAATTTTTGGGGTGTTTGGTGTCACCCAGAGCTCTTTGTCCCCAGTTTTTGGTGTCACTCAGAGCTCTTTGTCCCCAATTTTTGGGGTGTTTGGTGTCACCCAGAGCTCTTTGTCCCCAGTTTTTGGTGTCACTCAGAGCTCTTTGTCCCCAATTTTTGGGGTGTTTGGTGTCACCCAGAGCTCTTTGTCCCCAGTTTTTGGTGTCCCCCAGATCTCCTTGCCCCCAGTTTTTGGGGTGTTTGGCAGCACCCAGCCCCCATTTTGTCCCTGACTTCGGGGTGCTGGTGCCCCCCTCCATCCCCGTGTCCCCCCCGGGTGTCCCCACAGCTGGTGAGGACGTTCCTGACCAGTGTCCAGACAGGGATCCAGGACCCGGCCTGGCGGCTCTCGGAGCAGGAGCTGGACTCGTATCTGTTCGGCCTCTCCCAGCCCGGGGGGCTCAGCCCCCCCCTGCACTACTACCGCAACCTCTTCCGGTGGGTGGGGCCGGGGGGCGGGGCTGGGTGGTCCCAGTTGGGTGGTGGTGGGACACCATTGGTGCTCCCAGTAGGGTTTGGGATGATCCCAGTTGAGTTTGGGATGATCCCAGTTGAGTTTGGGATGATCCCAGTTCGGTTTGTGATGATCCCAGTTGAGTGTGGATGATCCCAGTTGAGTTTGGGATGATCCCAGTTGGGTTTGGGATGATCCCAGTTGGGTTTGGGATGATCCCAGTTGGGTTTGGGATGATCCCAGTTGGGTTTGGGATGACCCCAGTTTGGTTTGGATAATCCCAGTTGGGTTTGAATGACCCCAGTTGGGTTTGGGATGATCCCAGTTCGGTTTGTGATGATCCCAGTTGAGTGTGGATGATCCCAGTTGTGTTTGGGATGATCCCAGTTGAGTTTGGGATGATCCCAGTGTGGTTTGGATGACCCCAGTTGAGTTTGGATGACCCCAGTTGAGTTTGGATGATCCCAGTTGGGATTGGGATCACCCCAGTTGGGTTTGGATGATCCCAGTTGAGGTTGGGATGATCCCACTTGGGTTTGGATGTTCCCAGTTGGGTTTGGGATGACCCCAGTTGAGTTTGGGATGATCCCAGTTGAGTTTGGATGACCCCAGTTGAGTTTGGGATGATCCCAGTTGAGTTTGGATGATCCCAGTTGAGGTTGGGATGATCCCACTTGGGTTTGGATGATCCCAGTTGGGTACTGGTGGTGAAGGCCCTCCACTGGGATATCCCCATTGGGATTTTTACCCCACGTCCCCAAGGTGTCCCCAAGGTGTCCCCAAGGTGTCCCCAAGGTGTCCCCAAGGTGTCGCTGACCTTGTCCACCTCTCAGGGACACTCCTGTCCCCCTGTCCCCAAGGTGTCCTCATTGTCCCCAATGTCCCCAGTGTCCCCAAAGTCCCCAATGTCTCCCAGGTGTCCCCAAGGTGTCCCCAGTGTCCTTGACCCTGTCCTTGACCCTGTCCCCCCCTTTGGGACACTCCTGTCCCCAGTGTCCCCAGTGTCCCCGAAGTTCCCAAGGTGTCCCCAATGTCCCCAAGGTGTCCCCATTGTCCCCAATGTCCCCAAGGTGTCCCCAGTGTCCCTGACCCTGTCCCCCCCCCCCCCCCCCCAGGGACGCCCCCGTGCCCCGGGAGCCGCCCCCTCCCCCCACTCTGCTGCTCTGGGGTTCCCGTGACGCGTTCCTGGACCCGCGCCTTGGCCCCGCCCACCTGCGCTGGCTCCACCCACACGCCAGGCTCCGCCTCCTGCCCGGAGCCTCCCATTGGCTGCCCGAGGAGAAGCCCCGCCCGCTAGCAAAGCTGATTGGAGAATTCCTGGAGGGAGGGGCCGAGGAGGGGTCGTAGCCACGCCCAGGTTGGGAGTGGGGAGGGGACGGGGTTTGGGAGGGGGGAGGGGTCACAACATCTGGATTGGGGGTGGGGGGGCCTTGGGGGGGTGATGGGACATCCCCAGCATCTGGAATGGGGGACCCTGGGGGTGATGGGATTCCCCCCAACATCTGGAATGAGGACTCCAACATCCGGAATGGGGACCCCAAACATCTGGATGAGGGGCTTTGGTCAGTGGGGGAGGGATTCCCCCCCCCCCAAAAAACACATCTGGATTGCAACATCCCCCCTCCCCCTCCCCAACATCTGGCGGGGTCATCCCCAAATAAATTTGGGTGACGCAGAAAAAAGGGGGAGGGGCTTTTCTTTCTTAGTTGGGGGGGGGAATTTGGGGGCTGGGGTGGGGGGGGGCGGGAGGGAATTTGGGATGGGGGGAGGGGTGCGGGGAATTTGCGTTTTAAGCCTCTTAAGGGGCCCCGGCGGCCGCGGATTAACGGGGGGAGGGGGAGGGGCGGGGGAGACCCCGCGCTGCCCCTCCCCCACCCCTCCCCCATCCCCCGGGTGTGCCCGGCCTGGCCCGCCCCTCCCCCCACTCCCAGTTGAACCAGTTAGACCGGCCGGACTGGGATTGGGAATGGAGAAAAGGGGGGGGGGGGGAGGGGAGCACCCAGAGCTCCTCCCCCACCCCGCAGTGTCCCCAGATCCCCGTGGTGCCACCCCCGGTGTCCCCAAAATCCCTGTGGTGTCCCCTCCGTGTCCCTCGGTGTCCCCAGGTTCCTTCCTGTGTCCCCATCGTGTCCCCATCCCTTGTCACTGCCGTGTCCCCTCCTTGTCCTCCCATCCCTTTCAGTGTCCCCTCTCCGTGTCCCCAGCCCCGTCCCCTCTCTGTCACTGCCGTGTCCCCGTGTCCCCTCAATGTCCCCATCTCCATTTCTGTCATTTCCATGTCCCCTCTCTGTCCCCATCCCTGTCCCTGCTGTGTCCCCTCTCCGTGTCCCCATCCCTGTTCCTCCCGTGTCCCTTCCTGTGTCCCCCCTGCCGTGTCCCTGTGTCCCTGTGTCCCCGTGTCCCGTGTCCCTCTGTCCCGTGTCCCTGTGTCCCGTGTCCCTGTGTCCCGTGTCCCGTGTCCCTGTGTCCCCCCTGCCGTGTCCCGTGTCCCTGTGTCCCGTGTCCCTGTGTCCCTGTGTCCCGTGTCCCTGTGTCCCGTGTCCCGTGTCCCGTGTCCCTGTGTCCCGTGTCCCGTGTCCCTGTGTCCCCCCTGCCGTGTCCCGTGTCCCTGTGTCCCGTGTCCCGTGTCCCTGTGTCCCCCCTGCCGTGTCCCGTGTCCCTGTGTCCCTGTGTCCCGTGTCCCTGTGTCCCTGTGTCCCCCCTGCCGTGTCCCGTGTCCCTGTGTCCCGTGTCCCGTGTCCCTGTGTCCCGTGTCCCTGTGTCCCGTGTCCCTGTGTCCCCCCTGCCGTGTCCCGTGTCCCTGTGTCCCGTGTCCCGTGTCCCTGTGTCCCCCCTGCCGTGTCCCGTGTCCCGTGTCCCTGTGTCCCGTGTCCCGTGTCCCGTGTCCCTGTGTCCCGTGTCCCTGTGTCCCTGTGTCCCGTGTCCCGTGTCCCTGTGTCCCCCCTGCCGTGTCCCGTGTCCCGTGTCCCGTGTCCCTGTGTCCCCCCTGCCGTGTCCCGTGTCCCTGTGTCCCTGTGTCCCTGTGTCCCCCCTGCCGTGTCCCTGTGTCCCGTGTCTCGTGTCCCATGTCCCTGTGTCCCGTGTCCCTGTGTCCCTGTGTCCCGTGTCCCGTGTCCCTGTGTCCCCCCTGCCGTGTCCCGTGTCCCTGTGTCCCGTGTCCCTGTGTCCCGTGTCCCTGTGTCCCTGTGTCCCTGTGTCCCCCCTGCCGTGTCCCTGTGTCCCGTGTCTCGTGTCCCGTGTCCCTGTGTCCCGTGTCCCTGTGTCCCTGTGTCCCGTGTCCCGTGTCCCTGTGTCCCCCCTGCCGTGTCCCGTGTCCCTGTGTCCCGTGTCCCTGTGTCCCGTGTCCCTGTGTCCCTGTGTCCCGTGTCCCGTGTCCCTGTGTCCCCCCTGCCGTGTCCCGTGTCCCGTGTCCCGTGTCCCTGTGTCCCCCCTGCCGTGTCCCGTGTCCCTGTGTCCCTGTGTCCCTGTGTCCCCCCTGCCGTGTCCCTGTGTCCCCGTGTCCCGTGTCCCGTGTCGGTCCCCGCGTTGCCATGGCCACGGTGGAAAATAGGACACGGGGAGGGGCCGGGGGACACCGGACACGGACATGGGGACACGGACACAGACAGTGACATGGGGACACTGACAGGGACACGGGGACACGGACAGTGACATGGGGACAGGGACACAGTGACAGGGACACGGGGACACGGACACTGACACGGACATGGGGACACGGACATGGGGACACTGACAGGGACACGGACAGTGACAGGGACATGGGGACAGGGACACGGGGACACGGACAGTGACATGGGGACATGGACACAGTGACAGGGACACGGACACGGACAGGGACATGGGGACAGGGACACGGGGACACTGACAGGGACACGGGGACACGGACAGTGACATGGGGACAGGGACACAGTGACAGGGACACGGGGACACGGACACTGACACGGACATGGGGACACGGACATGGGGACACTGACAGGGACACGGACAGTGACAGGGACATGGGGACAGGGACACGGGGACACGGACAGTGACATGGGGACACTGACAGGGACATGGGGACATGGACACAGTGACAGGGACACGGGGACACGGACAGTGACATGGGGACAGTGACATGGGGGGACACAGTGCTCCCAGTCCCCCCAGCATTCCCAGTATCCCCAGTCTCTCCCAGTCTCCCCAGTCCCCCCGGTTCCCCAGCATTCCCAGTATCGCCCATTCCCCCCAGCATTCCCAGTATTCCCAGTCTCCCCAGTCCCCCCGGTTCCTCAGCATTCCCAGTATTCCCAGTCTCCCCAGCATTCCCAGTATCCCCCATTCCCCCCAGCATTCCCAGTATTCCCAGTCTCCCCAGTCCCCCCGGTTCCTCAGCATTCCCAGTATTCCCAGTCTCCCCAGCATTCCCAGTATCGCCCATTCCCCCCAGCATTCCCAGTATTCCCAGTCTCCCCAGTCCCCCCGGTTCCTCAGCATTCTCAGTATTCCCAGTCTCCCCAGCATTCCCAGTATCCCCCATTCCCCCCAGCATTCCCAGTATTCCCAGTCCCTCTCCCAGCCCCGCCTCTTTCCCCCGTGCGCCGGAGGAAAAGGGGCGTGGCCTCCCATCACTCTCCCAAAATCACGTGACCACAGGTGCGCCCCGCCCCCCACCCCCACCCCCCCTCCCCGCACCTGGCGCTCTCGCCGCGCCCGCCCGAACCCGCCCGGAACCTCCCGAACCCCCCCTGAAACCCTTCCGAACCCGCCCGAAGCGGCCGAACCCACCCGAAACCCGCCCGAAGCCTTTACGAGCCCACCCGAAGCGGCCGAACCCACCCGAAACCTCCCGAAGCCCACCCGAGGCGGCCGAACCCACCCGAAGCCTTTACGAACCCACCCGAAGCCTTTCCGAGCCTACCCGAAGCCTCTCCGAGCCAGAGCCGAAGCCGAATCGGTCTCCGGTGGCCCCGGTGGCCCCGGCGGTGGCCCCGGGATGGTGGCGGCTCCCCCGGCCGCCACCGCCGCCATGCGCCGGGGGTTCCTGGTGCCCGAGATCCGCCCGCTGGACCAGTACGACGGGGCTCGGGCTCGCAGCGCCGCCAGCCTGGCCTGGGCCATCGCCACCGGCTACGGCGGGGCCGGTAGGAGCGGGCGGGGACGGCGACAGCGACCAGGGGACAACGGGGAGGGGGATGCGGGGTGGTCTGCAGGGGGGGGGGTGCGGTTCTGGCTACTGGGGAGGGGTCTCGGGAGTACCGGATTGGTACCGAAAAGGGGGGGCTGGTATTGGGGAGGGGTCCCTGTACCGGTATGGTACCGAAAAGGGGGTTCTGGTATTGGGGAGGGGTCCCGGTGGTACCGGATTGGTACCGAAAAGGGGGTTCTGGTATTGGGGAGGGGTCCCGGTGATACCGGATTGGTACCGAAAAGGGGGTTCTGGTATTGGGGAGAGGGTCCCGGTGGTACCGGATTGGTACCGAAAAGGGGGGGCTGGTATTGGGGAGGGGTCCCGGTGGTACCGGATTGGTACCGAAAAGGGGGTTCTGGTATTGGGGAGGGGTCCCGGTGGTACCGGATTGGTACCGAAAAGGGGGGACTGGTA
Source organism: Cinclus cinclus (assembly GCF_963662255.1). Taxonomy (NCBI): domain Eukaryota; kingdom Metazoa; phylum Chordata; class Aves; order Passeriformes; family Cinclidae; genus Cinclus; species Cinclus cinclus. Next base: position 1,523,088 of record NC_085077.1, read on the forward strand.
TTGGGGAGGGGTCCCGGTGGTACCGGAGGGGTCCCGGCGGTACCGGTTTGGTATCGAAAAGGGGGTTCTGGTACTGGGGAGGGGTCCCGGTGGTACCGGGGATGGGTCCCGGTACCGGGGGGGTGGTTCCGGTACCGTGGGAGGGGTCCCGGTGGTACCGGAAGGATGCGGTTAGAGGGGGGTGGGGGATGCTCTGTACTGGGGAGGGGTCCCGGTACCGTGGGGGGGTCCCGACACTGAAGGGGGGGGAGGGGTGTTAATTTTTTGGGGGGGGTCCCAACCCCGGGGTTCCCCCCCACCCCCCCCCCCCCCCCGCGGGCTCTTTTGTTGCAGTCAGGGGGGAGGGGGGGCTGTGACGTCACATCGTGACGTCACAGGGCGGGGATTCCCCTTCTTGTGCCCCGCCCCCTGCGGTGTTGGGGAGGGGTCACCCCCCCTGTGAGGGGGGGGAGTTGGGGACCCCCTGTGGGACCCCTCCCCAAAACAGGAACTCCCCCCAGGTGTTTTTAGGACCCCCCCCAGGTGTTTTTGGGACCCCCCCCAGGTGTTTCCCTCCCCCAGTTCCCCCCAGTTCCTCCCAGTCCCCCCAGGGGGTCAAAGTCCAACCCCCCCCCCCCCCCCCCCCCCGCGCCCTTTGGCCGGGGGGAGGGGCAGAGGGAGGGGCCAGGTGGGGGAGGGGAGTGAGTGACAGCCCTGGGGGGGCTGGGACAGGTGAGAGTCCCATGGACAGGTGAGGATCCCATAGGACAGGTGAGGGTCCCAACGGGACAGGTGAGGATCCCATAGGACAGGTGAGGGTCCCACGGGACAGGTGAGGATCCCATAGGACAGGTGAGGGTCCCACGGGACAGGTGAGGATCCCATAGGACAGGTGAGGGTCCCCCTGGGTGCTGTGGGACAGGTGAGGGTCCCATGGGACAGGTGAGGATCCCATAGGACAGGTGAGGGTCCCACGGGACAGGTGAGGGTCCCCTGGGTGCTGTGGGACAGGTGAGGGTCCCATGGGACAGGTGAGGGTCCCCTGGGTGCTGTGGGACAGGTGAGGGTCCCATGGGCAGGTGAGAGTCCCATGGACAGGTGAGGGTCCCATGGGTGCTGTGGGACAGGTGAGGGTCCTGTAGGACAGCTGAGGGTCCCACGGGACAGGTGAGGATCCCATAGGACAGGTGAGGGTCCCACAGACAGGTGAGGGTCCCCTGGGTGCTGTGGGACAGGTGAGGGTCCCATGGGACAGGTGAGGGTCCCACTGGTGCTCTAGGACAGGTGAGTGTCCCATGGACAGGTGAGGATCCCATAGGACAGGTGAGGGTCCCACGGGACAGGTGAGGGTCCCCTGGGTGCTGTGGGACAGGTGAGGGTCCCATGGGCAGGTGAGGGTCCCATGGGTGCTGTGGGACAGGTGAGGGTCCCATGGGACAGGTGAGGGTCCCATAGGACAGGTGAGGGTCCCACGGGACAGGTGAGGGTCCCCTGGGTGCTGTGGGACAGGTGAGGGTCCCACGGGACAGGTGAGGGTCCCCTGGGTGCTGTGGGACAGGTGAGGGTCCCACGGACAGGTGAGGGTCCCCTGGGTGCTGTGGGACAGGTGAGGGTCCCACGGACAGGTGAGAGTCCCAGGTGTCCCCATGTCCCATGGGTGTGGCCCTTTCCCTCACAGGTGAGGGCGTGGCTCTGTGGCTGCCAAGGCCCCTCCCCCACCTGTGGAATGTGCCCCTCCCCCACTCGTGGGGCCCC
>NC_085077.1:1525021-1550631 GCF_963662255.1 Cinclus cinclus
GAGACCCCAAAATTTGGGGAGGGGGAGGGGGGGGGGTGGGACACCCCAAAATTTGGGATTTGGGGAGGGGGAGGGTCTTTAATCATGGGGGGAGGGGCCAAAATCTGGGGGAGCCCCTCCCCCCACCTAAATTTATTTTATGGGGGGGGGGGGGAGGATTTGGGGACCTCAAATTTTGGGGGGGATGGGAATTTCAAATTTGGGGAGGGGTCCAAAATTTGGGGGGGGGGAGGAAACCTAAAATTTGGGGGTGGGGGAGGGGCCACGAGGGGACCCCAAATTTTTTTTTCTTTCTTTTCTTTTTTTTGGGGGGGATGGGGGGGTGGGGATTTCTCGGGATTTTGGGGGTCCCCAAAATTTTTTTTTTTTTTTTGGGGGGGGGGGGGGGGGGGGGAATGCTCTGACCCCTCCCCCCTCCAGGGCTGTGATTTGGGGGTGACCCTGACCCGAATTTCGGAGGAATTGAGGGGGGGGGCGCGACCCCCTGAGCGTCCTCAAGGTTTGGGGGGTCCTGGGGGGATTTTGGGGGGTCCTGGGGGGATTTTGGGGGGTCCTGGGGGGATTTTGGGGCAATTTTGGGGGTCCTGGGGGGGATTTTTGGGGGGTCCTGGGGGGAATTTGGGGGTCCTGGGGGATTTTTGGGGGAAATTTCGGGGGTCCTGGGGGATTTTGGAGGGTCCTGGGGGGAATTTGGGGCATTTTTGGGGGGTCCTGGAAGGATTTTGGGGCAATTTTGGGGGTCCTGGGGGGAATTTGGGTCCTGGGGGATTTTGGGGGGATTTTGGGGGGTTCCTGGGGGGATTTTGGGGGGAATTTGGGGGTGTTGAATTTGGGGGATTTTTGGGGGGTCCTGGAAGGATTTTGGGGCAATTTTGGGGGTCCTGGGGGGATTTTGGGGGGTCCTGGGGGAATATTTGGGGGAATTTTGGGGGGTCCTGGGAGGATTTTGGGGGGTCCTGGGAGGATTTTGGGGGGGTCCTGGGGAATTTGGGGGAATTTTTGGGGGATTTTTAGGCGGTCCTGGCAGGATTTGGGGGGATTTGGGGGGATTTTGGGGGGTCCTGGGGGATTTTTGGGGCGTCCAGGGGGGAATTTGGGGATTTTTGGGGGATTTTTGGGGGGTCCAGGGGGAATTTGGGGATTTTTGGGGGATTTTGAGGTGTCCTGTGGGGATTTTGGGGGAAATTTGGGGGGGTCCTGGGGGAATTTGGGGGAATTTTGGGGGATTTTGGGGGGGTCCTGAGGAGTTTTGGGGTGAATTTGGGAGATTTTGGGGTGAATTTGGGAGATTTTGGGGTGATTTTGAGGGGGGAGGGGTTGGGGTGATTTTTGGGAATTTTTGGGGTGGTTTTGGGGGGTCCTGGGGGGAATTTGGGGTGAACGTGGGACGTTTCCGGGGCAGTTTTTGGGATAATTTCGGGGTTTTTTTGGGACATTTTCGGGGTTTTTTTGGGATAATTTCAGGGCGGTTTTTGGGACGTTTTCGGGGGTTTTTTTGGGATATTTTCGGGGTTTTTTTGGGATATTTTCGGGGCGGTTTTTGTGACATTTTCGGGGTTTTTTTGGGATAATTTCGGGGGTTTTTTGGGATATTTTCAGGGCGGTTTTTGGGATATTTTCGGGGTTTTTTTGGGACATTTTCGGGGTTTTTTTGGGACATTTTCGGGGTTTTTTTGGGACATTTTCGGGGTTTTTTTGGGATAATTTCGGGGCGGTTTTTGGGACATTTCCGGGGTTTTTTTGGGACATTTTCGGGGTTTTTTGGGATATTTTCAGGGCGGTTTTTTGGGATATTTTCGGGGGTTTTTTGGGATATTTTCGGGGTTTTTTTGGGATATTTTCGGGGTTTTTTTGGGATATTTTCGGGGCGGTTTTTGTGACATTTTCGGGGGTTTTTTGGGATAATTTCGGGGGTTTTTTGGGATATTTTCGGGGTTTTTTTGGGATATTTTCAGGATGGTTTTTGGGATATTTTCGGGGTTTTTTTGGGATATTTTCGGGGCGGTTTTTGTGACATTTTCGGGGTTTTTTTGGGATAATTTCGGGGGTTTTTTGGGATATTTTCAGGGCGGTTTTTGGGACATTTCCGGGTTTTTTTTTGGGACATTTCCGGGGTTTTTTTGGGACATTTCCGGGGTTTTTTGGGATATTTTCGGGATGGTTTTTGGGACATTTTCGGGGTTTTTTTGGGATATTTTCAGGGCGGTTTTTGGGATATTTTCGGGGTTTTTTTGGGACATTTTCGGCGGTTTTTGGGATATTTTCGGGGGTTTTTTGGGACATTTCCGGGGTTTTTTGGGATATTTTCAGGGCGGTTTTTGGGACATTTCCGGGTTTTTTTTGGGACATTTCCGGGGTTTTTTTGGGACATTTCCGGGGTTTTTTTGGGATATTTTCGGATGGTTTTTGGGACATTTTCGGGTTTTTTGGGATATTTTCAGGGCGGTTTTTGGGATATTTTCGGGGGTTTTTTGGGATATTTTCGGGGGTTTTTTTTGGGATATTTTCGGGGTTTTTTTGGGATATTTTCGGGGCGGTTTTTGTGACATTTTCGGGGTTTTTTGGGATATTTTCAGGGCGGTTTTTGGGATATTTTCGGGGTTTTTTTGTGACATTTTCGGGGTTTTTTTGGGATAATTTCGGGGCGGTTTTTGGGACATTTTCGGGGTTTTTTGGGACATTTCCGGGGTTTTTTTGGGACATTTCCGGGGTTTTTTTGGGATATTTTCAGGGCGGTTTTTGGGATATTTTCGGGGTTTTTTTGGGACATTTTCGGCGGTTTTTGGGATATTTTCGGGGTTTTTTGGGACATTTCCGGGGTTTTTTTGGGACATTTCCGGGGTTTTTTTGGGACATTTCCGGGGTTTTTTTGGGATATTTTCAGGGCGGTTTTTGGACATTTCCGGGGTTTTTTGGGACATTTCCGGGGTTTCTTTGGGACGTTTCCGGGGTTTTTTTGGGATATTTTCAGGATGGTTTTTGGGATATTTTCGGGGGTTTTTTTTTGGGACGTTTCCGGGGTGACTCAGGGACATTTTCGGGGTCCCCCAGGAGCTCCTGGCCGCGCTCGAGGGGTCCCTGGGGGGGTCCTGGGCCGGGCTGGCCCCCCCCGAGCGGCACCCGCGACTCTCGGCGCTGCTGGCGGCCGCCGAGGGGCTGCTCCGGGGGGCGGGGGCGCTGCTGCCCGCGGGGACGGCCCCCCGTGTCACCGGGGTCACCTCCCCCCGCTCAGGTAACCCGTGCACACCTGTGTGTCACCTGGGGGTCACCTGTGTGTCACCTGTGTGTCATTAACCTCACCTGTGTGTCATTAACCTCACCTGTGTGTCACCTGTGTGCCCCCCGTGTCACCGGGGTCACCTCCCCCCGCTCAGGTAACCCGTGCACACCTGTGTGTCACCTGGGGGTCACCTGTGTGTCACCTGGGGGTCATTAACCTCACCTGTGTGTCACCTGTGTGTCACCTGTGTGTCACCTGGGGGTCATTAACCTCGCCTGTGTGTCACCTGTGTGTCACCTGTGTGCCCCCCGTGTCACCGGGGTCACCTCCCCCCGCTCAGGTAACCCGTGCACACCTGTGTGTCACCTGGGGGTCACCTGTGTGTCACCTGTGTGTCACCTGGGGGTCATTAACCTCACCTGTGTGTCACCTGGGTGTCACCTGTGTGCCCCCCGTGTCACCGGGGTCACCTCCCCCCGCTCAGGTAACCCGTGCACACCTGTGTGTCACCTGGGGGTCACCTGTGTGTCACCTGTGTGTCACCTGGGGGTCATTAACCTCACCTGTGTGTCACCTGTGTGTCACCTGTGTGTCACCTGGGGGTCATTAACCTCGCCTGTGTGTCACCTGTGTGTCACCTGTGTGCCCCCCGTGTCACCGGGGTCACCTCCCCCCGCTCAGGTAACCCGTGCACACCTGTGTGTCACCTGGGGGTCACCTGGGGGTCATTAACCTCACCTGTGTGTCACCTGGGTGTCACCTGTGTGTCACCTGTGTGTCACCTGTGTGTCATTAACCTCACCTGTGTGTCACCTGTGTGTCACCTGTGTGCCCCCCGTGTCACCGGGGTCACCTCCCCCCGCTCAGGTAACCCGTGCACACCTGTGTGTCACCTGGGTGTCACCTGGGTGTCACCTGTGTGTCACCTGTGTGTCACCTGTGTGCCCCCCGTGTCACCGGGGTCACCTCCCCCCGCTCAGGTAACCCGTGCACACCTGTGTGTCACCTGGGGGTCACCTGTGTGTCATTAACCTCACCTGTGTGTCACCTGTGTGTCACCTGTGTGTCACCTGGGGGTCATTAACCTCACCTGTGTGTCACCTGTGTGTCACCTGTGTGCCCCCCGTGTCACCGGGGTCACCTCCCCCCGCTCAGGTAACCCGTGCACACCTGTGTGTCACCTGGGGGTCACCTGGGGGTCATTAACCTCACCTGTGTGTCACCTGTGTGTCACCTGTGTGTCACCTGGGGGTCATTAACCTCACCTGTGTGTCACCTGTGTGTCACCTGGGGGTCACCTGTGTGTCATTAACCTCACCTGTGTGTCACCTGGGTGTCACCTGTGTGCCCCCCGTGTCACCGGGGTCACCTCCCCCCGCTCAGGTAACCCGTGCACACCTGTGTGTCACCTGGGGGTCACCTGGGGGTCATTAACCTCACCTGTGTGTCACCTGGGTGTCACCTGTGTGTCACCTGTGTGTCACCTGTGTGTCATTAACCTCACCTGTGTGTCACCTGTGTGTCACCTGTGTGCCCCCCGTGTCACCGGGGTCACCTCCCCCCGCTCAGGTAACCCGTGCACACCTGTGTGTCACCTGGGGGTCACCTGTGTGTCACCTGTGTGTCACCTGGGGGTCATTAACCTCACCTGTGTGTCACCTGTGTGTCACCTGTGTGTCACCTGTGTGTCACCTGGGGGTCATTAACCTCACCTGTGTGTCACCTGTGTGTCACCTGTGTGCCCCCCGTGTCACCGGGGTCACCTCCCCCCGCTCAGGTAACCCGTGCACACCTGTGTGTCACCTGGGGGTCACCTGTGTGTCACCTGTGTGTCACCTGGGGGTCATTAACCTCACCTGTGTGTCACCTGTGTGTCACCTGTGTGCCCCCCGTGTCACCGGGGTCACCTCCCCCCGCTCAGGTAACCCGTGCACACCTGTGTGTCACCTGGGGGTCATTAACCTCACCTGTGTGTCACCTGTGTGTCACCTGTGTGTCACCTGTGTGTCATTAACCTCACCTGTGTGTCACCTGTGTGCCCCCCGTGTCACCGGGGTCACCTCCCCCCGCTCAGGTAACCCGTGCACACCTGTGTGTCACCTGGGGGTCACCTGTGTGTCACCTGTGTGTCACCTGGGGGTCATTAACCTCACCTGTGTGTCACCTGTGTGTCACCTGGGGGTCACCTGTGTGTCACCTGTGTGTCACCTGGGGGTCATTAACCTCACCTGTGTGTCACCTGTGTGTCACCTGTGTGTCACCTGGGGGTCATTAACCTCACCTGTGTGTCACCTGTGTGCCCCCCGTGTCACCGGGGTCACCTCCCCCCGCTCAGGTAACCCATGCACACCTGTGTGTCACCTGGGGGTCACCTGTGTGTCACCTGTGTGTCATTAACCTCACCTGTGTGTCATTAACCTCACCTGTGTGTCACCTGTGTGCCCCCCGTGTCACCGGGGTCACCTCCCCCCGCTCAGGTAACCCGTGCACACCTGTGTGTCACCTGGGGGTCACCTGTGTGTCACCTGGGGGTCATTAACCTCACCTGTGTGTCACCTGTGTGTCACCTGTGTGTCACCTGGGGGTCATTAACCTCGCCTGTGTGTCACCTGTGTGTCACCTGTGTGCCCCCCGTGTCACCGGGGTCACCTCCCCCCGCTCAGGTAACCCGTGCACACCTGTGTGTCACCTGGGGGTCACCTGTGTGTCACCTGTGTGTCACCTGGGGGTCATTAACCTCACCTGTGTGTCACCTGGGTGTCACCTGTGTGTCACCTGGGGGTCATTAACCTCACCTGTGTGTCACCTGGGTGTCACCTGTGTGTCACCTGGGGGTCATTAACCTCACCTGTGTGTCACCTGTGTGTCACCTGTGTGCCCCCCGTGTCACCGGGGTCACCTCCCCCCGCTCAGGTAACCCGTGCACACCTGTGTGTCACCTGGGGGTCACCTGTGTGTCACCTGTGTGTCACCTGGGGGTCATTAACCTCACCTGTGTGTCACCTGTGTGTCACCTGTGTGTCACCTGGGGGTCATTAACCTCGCCTGTGTGTCACCTGTGTGTCACCTGTGTGCCCCCCGTGTCACCGGGGTCACCTCCCCCCGCTCAGGTAACCCGTGCACACCTGTGTGTCACCTGGGGGTCACCTGGGGGTCATTAACCTCACCTGTGTGTCACCTGGGTGTCACCTGTGTGTCACCTGTGTGTCACCTGTGTGTCATTAACCTCACCTGTGTGTCACCTGTGTGTCACCTGTGTGCCCCCCGTGTCACCGGGGTCACCTCCCCCCGCTCAGGTAACCCGTGCACACCTGTGTGTCACCTGGGGGTCACCTGTGTGTCACCTGTGTGTCACCTGGGGGTCATTAACCTCACCTGTGTGTCACCTGTGTGTCACCTGTGTGCCCCCCGTGTCACCGGGGTCACCTCCCCCCGCTCAGGTAACCCGTGCACACCTGTGTGTCACCTGGGGGTCATTAACCTCACCTGTGTGTCACCTGTGTGTCACCTGTGTGCCCCCCGTGTCACCGGGGTCACCTCCCCCCGCTCAGGTAACCCGTGCACACCTGTGTGTCACCTGGGGGTCATTAACCTCACCTGTGTGTCACCTGTGTGTCACCTGTGTGTCACCTGTGTGTCATTAACCTCACCTGTGTGTCACCTGTGTGTCACCTGTGTGCCCCCCGTGTCACCGGGGTCACCTCCCCCCGCTCAGGTAACCCGTGCACACCTGTGTGTCACCTGGGGGTCATTAACCTCGCCTGTGTGTCACCTGTGTGCCCCCCGTGTCACCAGGGTCACCTCCCCCCGCTCAGGTAACCCGTGCACACCTGTGTGTCACCTGGGTGTCACCTGTGTGTCACCTGTGTGTCACCTGGGGGTCACCTGGGGGTCATTAACCTCACCTGTGTGTCACCTGTGTGTCACCTGGGGGTCACCTGGGGGTCATTAACCTCACCTGTGTGTCACCTGTGTGTCACCTGTGTGTCACCTGGGGGTCATTAACCTCACCTGTGTGTCACCTGTGTGTCACCTGTGTGCCCCCCGTGTCACCGGGGTCACCTCCCCCCGCTCAGGTAACCTGTGCACACCTGTGTGTCACCTGGGGGTCACCTGTGTGTCACCTGGGGGTCATTAACCTCACCTGTGTGTCACCTGTGTGTCACCTGGGGGTCACCTGGGGGTCATTAACCTCACCTGTGTGTCACCTGTGTGTCACCTGTGTGCCCCCCGTGTCACCGGGGTCACCTCCCCCCGCTCAGGTAACCCGTGCACACCTGTGTGTCACCTGGGGGTCACCTGTGTGTCACCTGGGGGTCACCTGGGGGTCATTAACCTCACCTGTGTGTCACCTTTGTGTCACCTGTGTGCCCCCCGTGTCACCGGGGTCACCTCCCCCCGCTCAGGTAACCCGTGCACACCTGTGTGTCACCTGGGTGTCACCTGTGTGTCACCTGTGTGTCACCTGGGGGTCATTAACCTCACCTGTGTGTCACCTGTGTGTCACCTGGGGGTCACCTGGGGGTCATTAACCTCACCTGTGTGTCACCTGTGTGTCACCTGTGTGTCACCTGTGTGTCACCTGTGTGTCACCTGGGGGTCATTAACCTCACCTGTGTGTCACCTGTGTGTCACCTGGGGGTCACCTGGGGGTCATTAACCTCACCTGTGTGTCACCTGTGTGTCACCTGTGTGCTCCCCGTGTCACCGGGGTCACCTCCCCCCGCTCAGGTAACCCGTGCACACCTGTGTGTCACCTGGGGGTCACCTGTGTGTCATTAACCTCACCTGTGTGTCACCTGTGTGTCACCTGTGTGCCCCCCGTGTCACCGGGGTCACCTCCCCCCGCTCAGGTAACCCGTGCACACCTGTGTGTCACCTGGGTGTCACCTGTGTGTCACCTGTGTGCCCCCCGTGTCACCAGGGTCACCTCCCCCCGCTCAGGTAACCCGTGCACACCTGTGTGTCACCTGGGTGTCACCTGTGTGTCACCTGTGTGTCACCTGGGGGTCATTAACCTCACCTGTGTGTCACCTGTGTGTCACCTGGGGGTCACCTGGGGGTCATTAACCTCACCTGTGTGTCACCTGTGTGTCACCTGTGTGCCCCCCGTGTCACCGGGGTCACCTCCCCCCGCTCAGGTAACCCGTGCACACCTGTGTGTCACCTGGGGGTCACCTGGGGGTCATTAACCTCACCTGTGTGTCACCTGTGTCTCCCACCGTCCCCTCCTGTCCCCTATTGTGTCACCTCTGTGCCCCCCTCCCCGCAGTGCCACCCCTCCCCCCTCCTGTCACTTCCTGTCCCCTCCCTGCCAGCTTTTGTCACCTGTGCCACCTCCTGTCCCCTCTGCTGTCCCCAGCCCCGGGGGTGGCACCGGCCCTGGGTCCCCGGGGTGTCCCTGTCCCTGTGGGTGACACACGGAGGTGACACCGTGTCCCTGTCCCTGTCCCTGTCCCTGTCCCTGTCCCTGTGGGTGACACACGGAGGTGACACCGTGTCCCTGTCCCTGTCCCCATGGGTGACACACGGAGGTGACACCGTGTCCCTGTCCCTGTCCCCTGGGTGACACACGGAGGTGACACCGTGTCCCTGTCCCTGTCCCCAGCTCTGTCCCTGTGGGTGACACACGTGGGTGACACCGTGTCCCTGTCCCTGTCCCTGTGGGTGACACACGGGGGTGACACCGTGTCCCTGTCCCTGTCCCTGTCCCTGTCCCGTGGGTGACACACGTGGGTGACACCGTGTCCCTGTCCCTGTCCCTGTCCCTGTGGGTGACACATGGAGGTGACACCGTGTCCCTGTCCCTGTCCCTGTCCCTGTCCCGTGGGTGACACACGGAGGTGACACCGTGTCCCTGTCCCTGTCCCTGTCCCGTGGGTGACACACGTGGGTGACACCGTGTCCCTGTCCCTGTCCCCGTGGGTGACACACGGAGGTGACACCGTGTCCCTGTCCCTGTCCCTGTCCCCTCCCTGTCCCTGTCCCTGTGGGTGACACACGGAGGTGACACCGTGTCCCTGTCCCTGTCCCTGTCCCTGTCCCCGTGGGTGACACACGGAGGTGACACCGTGTCCCTGTCCCTGTCCCTGTCCCCGTGGGTGACACACGGAGGTGACACCGTGTCCCTGTCCCTGTCCCCAGCTCTGTCCCTGTGGGTGACACACGGAGGTGACACCGTGTCCCTGTCCCTGTCCCTGTGGGTGACACACGGAGGTGACACCGTGTCCCTGTCCCTGTCCCTGTCCCCGTGGGTGACACACGGGGGTGACACCGTGTCCCTGTCCCTGTCCCTGTCCCCGTGGGTGACACACGGAGGTGACACCGTGTCCCTGTCCCTGTCCCCAGCTCTGTCCCTGTGGGTGACACACGGAGGTGACACCGTGTCCCTGTCCCTGTCCCTGTCCCGTGGGTGACACACGTGGGTGACACCGTGTCCCTGTCCCTGTGGGTGACACACGGAGGTGACACCGTGTCCCTGTCCCTGTCCCTGTCCCCGTGGGTGACACACGGAGGTGACACCGTGTCCCTGTCCCTGTCCCTGTCCCCGTGGGTGACACACGGAGGTGACACCGTGTCCCTGTCCCTGTCCCTGTCCCCATGGGTGACACACGGAGGTGACACCGTGTCCCTGTCCCTGTCCCTGTCCCTGTCCCTGTGGGTGACACACGGAGGTGACACCGTGTCCCTGTCCCTGTCCCTGTCCCTGTGGGTGACACACGTGGGTGACACCGTGTCCCTGTCCCTGTCCCCAGCTCTGTCCCTGGCCGTGTCCCGGGGTCCCCTCCCTGCCCCGGTGACTCTGGGGGTCCCTGAGGTGACACTTGAGGTCCCCCCCGAGGTGGCCCTGGACAAGGACAGCGGGTACGGGGGGGGAGGGGACACTGGGGGGACACTGGGGGGACACTGGGGGGACATTGGGGGTTACTGGGGACACTGGGGGGACATTGGGGACATTGGGGGGACACTGGGGGGACTTTGGGGACACTGGGGGGACATTGGGGACACTGGGGACACTGGGGGGACTTTGGGGACACTGGGGGATTTTGGGTAAATTCGGGGGGTAATTTCAGGGGATTTTGGGTAATTTTGGGGTAATTTCAGGGGATTTTGGGGTAAACCTGGACGGGGTTTTCACTTCATTTCGGGGTAAATTTGGGGTCATTTCAGGGGATTTTTTTTGGGTTATTTCAAGGGGGATTTTGGGGAGATTTCAGGGGATTTTGGGGTAAATTTGGGGACAATTTCAGGGGATTTTGGGGTAATTTCAGGGGGATTTTGGGGTAAATTTGGGGGTAATTTCAGGGGGGATTTTGGGGTAATTTCAGGGGGATTTTGGGTAAATTTGGGGACAATTTCAGGGGATTTTGGGGGTAATTTCAGGGGGGATTTTGGGGTAATTTCGGGGGGATTTTGGGGTAAATTTGGGGGTAATTCAGGGGGGATTTTGGGGTAATTTCAGGGGGGATTTTGGGGTCAGTTTGGGTCCAATTGGGGTTAATTTTGGTCTGGCTCCTGCTGCTCGCCCCAGACCTCTCCCTGGTGGCCACTGCTGACCCTGGGGGGTCTCCCCGAGGCTCTCCAGGGGGGTCCCCGGGTGCAGTGGGAGGGGTGGGGGTCTCTGCCCCGCCCCCCACGCCGGGGCCGCCCCTTCCCCTCCTACCGGGTCCTGTCGCCCGTGGCCACCGCGTTTGTCACCCGGGAGGGGCCCCGGGCCAGCCCCGAGGTCACCCTGAGCTTCAGACACCCGGCCCCGGTCAGTGACCCCCCCCCCTCCCCAAAAAAAAAAAAAAATGGGGTGGGGGAGAGGGGCATGGGGAATTTGGGGAACGAGACCCCAAAAAAATGGGGTCGGGAGGGATGGAGATTTGGGTTAGGGGCACCGAAAATTGGGGAACGAGACCCCGAAAAGTGGGGGGGTGGGGGGAGGGGGTGGAATTTGGGGAAGGGGACCCCGAAAAATGGGGTGGGGGGAGGGGGGTGGGAATTTGGGGTTAGGGGCACCGAAAATTGGGGGGAGGGGGGTGGGAATTTGGGGTTAGGGACGCCGAAATTGAGGAGGGGGACCCCAAAAAATGCGGGGGGGGGGGGAGGGGAGGGTAGGGGATGGAAATTTGGGGAATGAGACCCCAAAATTGGAATGAGACCCCCAAGAAATGGGATGGGAGGAGCTGGAATTGGGATGAGGGTGGCACGAAATTTGGGTTTAGGGGCCCCCAAAATTAGAGGGGGGGGACCCCAAAAAAAAAAAAAAAGTCAAAAGTGGGATTGGAAGGGTCTGGAATTGGGGTCAGGGACCCTAAATCGGGAGGGGCGGGACTCCAAAATTTGAAGGGGGACCCCAAATTTGGACCCAACAAAAAAAAAAAAAAACAGAGGAGGGGAACTGGGGAGGTTTGGGGACCCCCAAATTTGGGTTTTGGGACCATCCTGACCCTTTCTTTTACACCCCCCCCCCCCCTTTCCCCAGGACCCCAAATTGGGGGGGAGGGTCCTCTGTGCCTTCTGGGACCCCCGGGAGGGGCGCTGGGACACGGGGGGGTGTCGGGAGGTGCCCCCCAAAAACGGGACCCCCCCCCCCGGGGAGCCCCCCCGGCACCGTCTGCGCCTGCGATCACCTGACGAGCTTTGCTGTTCTGCTGGCCTTTAACGAGATCCAGGTAGCCCAAAACCAGCCCAAAAATACCCCAGAAACGTCCTCCGAACGTCTTTGAAATCACCCCAAAAACTGCCCCAAAATCACCCCAAAAACACCTTAAAAAAAAAAAAAGTATCCCAAAAATGTCCTCAAAATATCTTCTCAATAAACCCCAAAATCGCCCCAAAAATGTTCTCAAAATCACCTGAGGAGCGTTGCTGTTCTGCTGGCCTTTAACGAGATCCAGGTACCCCAAAATCCCCCCAAATCACCCCAAAATCAGCCCCAAAACACCCCCAAAATGTCCTCTGAATATCTTCTAAATAAGCCCCAAAACCACCCCAAAAATCCCCCAAACCACCCCAAAATCCCCCCAAACCACCCCAAAATCCCCCCAAACCACCCCAAAATCACCCCCAAAACCACCCCAAAATCCCCCCAAACCACCCCAAAATCACCCCCAAAACCACCCCAAAATCACCCCAAATCACCCCAAAATCCCCCCAAACCACCCCAAAATCCCCCCAAATCACCCCAAAATCCCCCCAAACCACCCCAAAATCAACCCCAAACCACCCCAAAATCCCCCCAAACCACCCCAAAATCACCCCCAAAACCACCCTAAAATCCCCCCAAACCACCCCAAAATCACCCCCAGATCACCCCCAGATCACCCCAAAATCACCCTAAAACTGTCCAGGGACCCCAAACTTCCAGGGGAGACTTTGGGGGTCTTGAGGGGGGCACAGGGGTGGCCCCGAGGTGTCCCTGGTGGCCCTTGGGGTGTCCCTGGTGACCCCGAGGTGTCCCTGGTGGCCCCAAGGTGTCCCTGGTGACCCCGAGGTGTCCCTGGTGGCCCCGAGGTGTCCCTGGTGTCCCTTGGGGCGTCCCTGGTGGCCCTTGGGGTGTCCCCGGTGACCCCGAGGTGTCCCCGGTGGCCCCGAGGTGTCCCTGGTGGCCCTTGGGGTGTCCCTGGTGACCCCGAGGTGTCCCTGGTGGCCCCGAGGTGTCCCTGGTGGCCCCGAGGTGTCCCCGGTGGCCCCGAGGTTTCCCTGGTGGCCCTGGGGGTGTCCCTGGTGGCCCCGAGGTTTCCCTGGTGGCCCTTGGGGCGTCCCTGGTGGCCCCGAGGTGTCCCTGGGTGTCCCCAACCCCTGTCCCCCTGTTCCCAGGACCACTGGCTCCTGGACCTGGTCACTCAGGTGGCCCTGGGGGTGTCCGTGGTGGCCCCGAGGTGTCCCTGGTGGCCCCGAGGTTTCCCTGGTGGCCCTGGGGGTGTCCCTGGTGGCCCCGAGGTGTCCCTGGTGGCCCCGAGGTGTCCCTGGGTGTCCCCAACCCCTGTCCCCCTGTTCCCAGGACCACTGGCTCCTGGACCTGGTCACTCAGGTGGCCCTGGGGGTGTCCGTGGTGGCCCTGGTGGCCTCGGCCGTCACCTTCGCGCTGTGCCGGGCGCTGGCCGAGCCGCGCCGGACGCTGCAGCTGCACCTGAGCCTGAGCCTGCTCGGGGGGCACCTGGGCTTCCTGCTGGGCATCGACGGCGCCCACCACCCGGTAAGGGGGTCTGGGGGATTGGGGGGGGGGATTTGGGGTGGATTTGGGATCATCTGGGGGGATTTGGGGTCACTTGGGGGGATTTGGGGGGGTTGATGGGTGGTGGCCCTGCACCTGTGTGTCCCTGTGTCCCCAGTGTTCCCCCGGTGACGTGCACGGTGACACCTGTGACTCTCCACCTGTGTGTCCCCAGTGTCCCCAGTGGTGTCCCCAGTGGTGTCCCCAGTGTCCCCAGTGATGTCCCCAGTGTCCCCAGTGTCCCCAGTGATGTCCCCAGTGTCCCCAGTGATGTCCCCAGTGATGTCCCCAGTGTCCCCAGTGGTGTCCCCAGTGATGTCCCCAGTGTCCCCAGTGTCCCCAGTGGTGTCCCCAGTGTCCCCAGAGTCCCCAGTGATGTCCCCAGTGATGTCCCCAGTGATGTCCCCAGTGGTGTCCCCAGTGGTGTCCCCAGTGATGTCCCCAGTGATGTCCCCAGTGTCCCCAGTGGTGTCCCCAGTGATGTCCCCAATGATGTCCCCAATGTCCCCTCCCAGGTGACGTGCACGGTGACAGCCGTCTGTCTCCACCTGTTCTACCTGAGCGCGTTCTGCTGGATGGCTCTGCAGGGGCTGCACCTGCACGTGCTGCTGGTCCAGGTGTTCGCCCCGGCCTGGCTGCGCCCGCGGCTCCTGCTGGCCCTGGGCTACGGGCCCCCGGCGGCCATCGTGGCCATGGCGGCTGCGTTCTTCCCAGAGGGCTACGGGACCGATCAATAGTGAGTGATCAATAACCACAGCGATCAATAACCACAGTGATCAATAACCACAGTGATCAATAACCACAGTGATCAATGGTGATCAATAACCACAGTGATCAATGGTGATCAATAACCACAGCGATCAATAACCACAGTGATCAATAACCACAGTGATCAATAACCACAGTGATCAGTGTGATCAATAACCACAGTGATCAATAACCACAGTGATCAATGGTGATCAATAACCACAGTGATCAATAACCACAGTGATCAATAACCACAGTGATCAATAACCACAGTGATCAATGGCGATCAATAACCACAGTGATCAATAACCACAGTGATCAATAACCACAGTGATCAGTGTGATCAATAACCACAGCGATCAATAACCACAGTGATCAATAACCACAGCGATCAATAACCACAGTGATCAATAACCACAGTGATCAGTGTGATCAATAACCACAGCGATCAATAACCACAGTGATCAATAACCACAGCGATCAGTGTGATCAATAACCACAGTGATCAATAACCACAGTGATCAATAACCACAGTGATCAATGGCGATCAATAACCACAGTGATCAATAACCACAGTGATCAATAACCACAGTGATCAGTGTGATCAATAACCACAGCGATCAATAACCACAGCGATCAATAACCACAGCGATCAATAACCACAGTGATCAATAACCACAGTGATCAATAACCACAGTGATCAGTGTGATCAATAACCACAGCGATCAATAACCACAGTGATCAATAACCACAGTGATCAATAACCACAGCGATCAGTGTGATCAATAACCACAGTGATCAATAACCACAGTGATCAATAACCACAGTGATCAATGGCGATCAATAACCACAGTGATCAATAACCACAGTGATCAATAACCACAGTGATCAATAACCACAGTGATCAATAACCACAGTGATCAATAACCACAGCGATCAATAACCACAGTGATCAATAACCACAGTGATCAGTGTGATCAATAACCACAGCGATCAATAACCACAGCGATCAATAACCACAGTGATCAGTGTGATCAATAACCACAGCGATCAATAACCACAGTGATCAATAACCACAGCGATCAATAACCACAGTGATCAATAACCACAGTGATCAGTGTGATCAATAACCACAGCGATCAATAACCACAGCGATCAATAACCACAGTGATCAGTGTGATCAATAACCACAGCGATCAATAACCACAGTGATCAATAACCACAGTGATCAATAACCACAGCGATCAATAACCACAGTGATCAGTGTGATCAATAACCACAGTGATCAATAACCACAGCGATCAGTGTGATCAATAACCACAGTGATCAATAACCACAGTGATCAATAACCACAGTGATCAATGGCGATCAATAACCACAGTGATCAATAACCACAGTGATCAATAACCACAGTGATCAATGGCGATCAATAACCACAGTGATCAATAACCACAGTGATCAATAACCACAGTGATCAGTGGTGATCAATAACCACAGTGATCAATAACCACAGTGATCAATGGTGATCAATAACCACAGTGATCAATAACCACAGTGATCAGTGGTGATCAATAACCACAGTGATCAATAACCACAGTGATCAATGGCGATCAATAACCACAGTGATCAATAACCACAGTGATCAATAACCACAGTGATCAATAACCACAGTGATCAATGGCGATCAATAACCACAGTGATCAATAACCACAGTGATCAATAACCACAGTGATCAATAACCACAGTGATCAATGGCGATCAATAACCACAGTGATCAATAACCACAGTGATCAATAACCACAGTGATCAATAACCACAGTGATCAGTGGTGATCAATAACCACAGTGATCAATAACCACAGTGATCAATGGTGATCAATAACCACAGCGATCAATAACCACAGTGATCAATGGTGATCAATGGCGATCAATAGTGACTGATCAGTGGTGATCAATGGTGATCGATCAATGGTGATCAATGGTGATCAATAGTGATCAATAGTGATTGATCAATGCTGATCAATGGTGATCAATGGCGATCAATGGTGATCAATGCTGATCAATGGTGATCAATGGTGATCAATAGTGATCAATAGTGATTGATCAATGCTGATCGACTGTGAACAAGAGAGCGGCTACAAATACTCCCAGTCCCTCCCAGTCCCTCCCAGTCCCTCCCAGTCCCTCCCAGTCCCTCCCAGTCCCTCCCAGTTTCCATTCCCAGTCCCTCCCAGTCCCTCCCAGTTTCCATTCCCAGTCCCTCCCAGTCCCTCCCAGTCCCTCCCAGTCCCTCCCAGTCCCTCCCAGTCCCTCCCAGTTTCCATTCCCAGTCCCTCCCAGTCCCTCCCAGTTTCCATTCCCAGTCCCTCCCAGTTTCCATTCCCAGTCCCTCCCAGTCCCTCCCAGTTTCCATTCCCAGTCCCTCCCAGTCCCTCCCAGTTTCCATTCCCAGTCCCTCCCAGTTTCCATTCCCAGTCCCTCCCAGTCCCTCCCAGTTTCCATTCCCAGTCCCTCCCAGTCCATCCCAGTTTCCATTCCCAGTCCCTCCCAGTCCCTCCCAGTTTCCATTCCCAGTCCCTCCCAGTCCATCCCAGTTTCCATTCCCAGTCCCTCCCAGTCCCTCCCAGTTTCCATTCCCAGTCCCTCCCAGTCCATCCCAGTTTCCATTCCCAGTTGCTGGCTGTCCCTGCACCATGGTTTCCGCTGGAGCTTCCAGGGCCCCGTGATCGTCATCACCGCGGTGAGAGCCCCCGTGTCACCTGTGCCACCTGTGCTACCTGTGTCACCTGTGTGTCACCTGTGTCACCTGTGCTACCTGTGCTACCTGTGTCACCTGTGTGTCACCTGTGTCACCTGTGCTACCTGTGCTACCTGTGTCACCTGTGTGTCACCTGTGTGTCACCTGTGTCACCTGTGTCACCTGTGCTACCTGAGTGTCACCTGTGCCACCTGTGCTACCTGAGTGTCACCTGTGTGTCACCTGTGTCACCTGTGCTACCTGTGCTACCTGTGTCACCTGTGTGTCACCTGTGTGTCACCTGTGTCACCTGTGTCACCTGTGCTACCTGAGTGTCACCTGTGTCACCTGTGCCACCTGTGCTACCTGTGTCACCTGTGTGTCACCTGTGTCACCTGTGCTACCTGAGTGTCACCTGTGTGTCACCTGTGTCACCTGTGTGTCACCTGTGTGTCACCTGTGCTACCTGTGCTACCTGTGTCACCTGTGTCACCTGTGCCACCTGTGCTACCTGTGTCACCTGTGTGTCACCTGTGTCACCTGTGTGTCACCTGTGTGTCACCTGTGTCACCTGTGCTACCTGAGTGTCACCTGTGTCACCTGTGTCACCTGTGTCACCTGTGCTACCTGTGCTACCTGTGTCACCTGTGTGTCACCTGTGTCACCTGTGCTACCTGAGTGTCACCTGTGTCACCTGTGTCACCTGTGTCACCTGTGCTACCTGTGTCACCTGTGTCACCTGTGTGTCACCTGTGTGTCACCTGTGTCACCTGTGTCACCTGTGCTACCTGAGTGTCACCTGTGCCACCTGTGCTACCTGAGTGTCACCTGTGTGTCACCTGTGTCACCTGTGTCACCTGTGCTACCTGTGTCACCTGTGTCACCTGTGCCACCTGTGCCACCTGTGCTACCTGAGTGTCACCTGTGTGTCACCTGTGTGTCACCTGTGCCACCTGTGCTACCTGTGTCACCTGTGTGTCACCTGTGTCACCTGTGCCACCTGTGCTACCTGAGTGTCACCTGTGTGTCACCTGTGTCACCTGTGCTACCTGTGTCACCTGTGTGTCACCTGTGTCACCTGTGCCACCTGTGCTACCTGTGTCACCTGTGTGTCACCTGTGTGTCACCTGTGTCACCTGTGCTACCTGTGTCACCTGTGTCACCTGTGTGTCACCTGTGTCACCTGTGCTACCTGTGTCACCTGTGTCACCTGTGTGTCACCTGTGCCACCTGTGCTACCTGTGTCACCTGTGTGTCACCTGTGTGTCACCTGTGCCACCTGTGCTACCTGTGTCACCTGTGCCACCTGTGCTACCTGAGTGTCACCTGTGTGTCACCTGTGTCACCTGTGTCACCTGTGCTACCTGTGTCACCTGTGTCACCTGTGCCACCTGTGCCACCTGTGCTACCTGAGTGTGTCACCTGTGTGTCACCTGTGTCACCTGTGTCACCTGTGCTACCTGAGTGTCACCTGTGTCACCTGTGTGTCACCTGTGTCACCTGTGTCACCTGTGCCACCTGTGCCACCTGTGCTACCTGAGTGTCACCTGTGTGTCGCCTGTGTGTCACCTGTGTGTCACCTGTGTGTCACCTGTGTCACCTGTGCCACCTGTGCTACCTGAGTGTGTCACCTGTGTGTCACCTGTGTCACCTGTGCTACCTGTGCTACCTGAGTGTCACCTGTGTGTCACCTGTGTGTCACCTGTGTCACCTGTGCCACCTGTGCTACCTGAGTGTGTCACCTGTGTGTCACCTGTGTCACCTGTGTCACCTACGTCACCTGAGAGTGTCACCTGAGTGCCACCTGAGTGTCACCTGTGTGCCACCTGAGTGTGTCACCTACGTCACCTGTGTCACCTGAGAGTGTCACCTGTGCCACCTGAGTGTGTCACCTGTGTCACCTGTGTCACCTGTGTCACCTATGTCATCTGAGAGTGTCACCTGTGTCACCTGAGTGTATCACCTGTGTCACCTGTGTGTCACCTGAGTGTATCACCTGAGTGTGTCACCTGAGTGTATCACCTGTGTGTCACCTGAGTGTATCACCTGTGTGTCACCTGTGTCACCTGTGTGTCACCTGTGTGTCACCTGTGTGTCACCTGAGTGTGTCACCTGAGTGTGTCACCTGAGTGTGTCACGAGTGTCACCTTTCACCTGTCACACCTGTGTGTCATTAATGTCACCTGTGTGTCACCTGTGCCACGTTCCTGTGTCACCCTAATGTCACTGCCCTGTCCCCAATCCTCCCCCAGTACCCCCAGTACCCCCAGTATCCCCAGTATCCCCAGTCCCCCCAGTATTCCCAGTATTCCCAGTATCCCCAGTCCCCCCAGTATCCCCAGTATCCCCAGTCCCCCCAGTATTCCCAGTATTCCCAGTATCCCCAGTACCCCCAGTATCCCCAGTACCCCCAGTCCCCCCAGTATCCCCAGTATCCCCAGTCCCCCCAGTCCCCCCAGTATCCCCAGTCCCCCCAGTCCCCAGTATCCCCAGTCCCCCCAGTATTCCCAGTATTCCCAGTATCCCCAGTACCCCCAGTATCCCCAGTATCCCCAGTCCCCCCAGTCCCCCCAGTATTCCCAGTATCCCCAGTATCCCCAGTCCCCCCAGTCCCCCCAGTATTCCCAGTATCCCCAGTATCCCCAGTCCCCCCAGTATTCCCAGTATTCCCAGTATCCCCAGTATCCCCAGTCCCCCCAGTACCCCCAGTATCCCCAGTCCCCCCAGTCCCCAGTATCCCCAGTCCCCCCAGTATCCCCAGTATCCCCAGTATCCCCAGTCCCCCCAGTCCCCCCAGTATCCCCAGTCCCCCCAGTCCCCAGTATCCCCAGTCCCCCCAGTATCCCCAGTATCCCCAGTCCCCCCAGTCCCCCCAGTATTCCCAGTATCCCCAGTATCCCCAGTCCCCCCAGTCCCCCCAGTATCCCCAGTATCCCCAGTCCCCCCAGTACCCCCAGTATCCCCAGTATCCCCAGTATTCCCAGTATCCCCAGTCCCCCCAGTACCCCCAGTATCCCCAGTATCCCCAGTCCCCCCAGTATTCCCAGTATTCCCAGTTCCCCAGTATCCCCAGTCCCCCCAGTATCCCCAGTATCCCCAGTCCCCCCAGTATCCCCAGTCCCCCCAGTATCCCCAGTATCCCCAGTATTCCCAGTATTCCCAGTATCCCCTGTCCCCAGGCCAACGCTGCCATCCTCGTTGTCACCCTCTGGAAGTTGGTGCAGAAATTCCAGGAGATCAACCCGGACATGGGACACCTGCGCAGGGTCAGGTGGGGACACTGGGGATACTGGGGGGACTGGGGATACTGGGGGGACTGGGGATACTGGGGATACTGGGGGGACTGGGGACACTGGGGGGACTGGGGATACTGGGGATACTGGGGGGACTGGGGATACTGGGGGGACTGGGGACACTGGGGGGACTGGGGATACTGGGGATACTGGGGGGACTGGGGATACTGGGGGGACTGGGGACACTGGGGGGACTGGGGACACTGGGGATACTGGGGGGACTGGGGACACTGGGGATACTGGGGATACTGGGGACACTGGGGATACTGGGGATACTGGGGGGACTGGGGACACTGGGGACACTGGGGATACTGGGGATACTGGGGGGACTGGGGACACTGGGGGGACTGGGGATACTGGGGATACTGGGGGGACTGGGGACACTGGGGGGACTGGGGATACTGGGGATACTGGGGGGACTGGGGATACTGGGGGGACTGGGGACACTGGGGGGACTGGGGACACTGGGGATACTGGGGGGACTGGGGACACTGGGGATACTGGGGATACTGGGGACACTGGGGATACTGGGGACACTGGGGATACTGGGGATACTGGGGGGACTGGGGACACTGGGGACACTGGGGATACTGGGGATACTGGGGGGACTGGGGGGACTGGGGACACTGGGGACACTGGGGATACTGGGGATACTGGGGACATCACTGGGGACACTGGGGGTACTGGGGGGACACTCAGGTGACATTAATGACACACAGGTGTGACACACGTGTGCCCCAGGTGACATTAATGACACTCAGGTGTGACCCAGGTGTGACACAGGTGACATTAATGACACTCAGGTGTGACCCAGGTGTGCCCTAGGTGACATTAATGGCACACAGGTGTGCCCAGGTGTGACTCAGGTGACATTAATGACACACAGGTGTGACACAGGTGACATTAATGGCACACAGGTGTGACCCAGGTGTGCCCCAGGTGACATTAATGACACACAGGTGTGCCCCAGGTGTCATTAATGGCACACAGGTGTGACCCAGGTGTCCCCCAGGTGACATTAATGACACACAGGTGTGCCCCAGGTGACATTAATGACACTCAGGTGTGACCCAGGTGTGCCCTAGGTGACATTAATGACACACAGGTGTGACCCAGGTGTGCCCTAGGTGACATTAATGACATACAGGTGTGCCCAGGTGTGACTCAGGTGACATTAATGACACACAGGTGTGACCCAGGTGTGACTCAGGTGACATTAATGACACACAGGTGTGCCCCAGGTGACATTAATGACACTCAGGTGCGACCCAGGTGTGCCCTAGGTGACATTAATGACACACAGGTGTGACCCAGGTGTGACTCAGGTGACATTAATGACACACAGGTGTGCCCCAGGTGACATTAATGACATACAGGTGTGCCCAGGTGTGACTCAGGTGACATTAATGACACACAGGTGTGACCCAGGTGTGACTCAGGTGACATTAATGACACACAGGTGTGCCCCAGGTGACATTAATGACATACAGGTGTGCCCAGGTGTGACTCAGGTGACATTAATGACACACAGGTGTGACCCAGGTGTGACTCAGGTGACATTAATGACACACAGGTGTGCCCCAGGTGACATTAATGACACTCAGGTGTGACCCAGGTGTCCCCTCGCTGTCCCCAGGGTGCTCCTGGTGACGTCCCTGGGCCAGCTCTCCCTGCTGGGCTCCACCTGGGCCCTGGGGGTGGGGGCGGGGCTGGGCTGGGCGGGGGGGGAGGGGCCGCCCCTCCCCCCGGGGAGCGCCCCCCCGCCCCTCCCCCTCCTCTTCTGCGTCATCAACGCCGCCCAGGGGCTGCTGATCTTCCTGTGCCACTGCCTGGGACACCCCAAGGTACCCGAAAAACCCCAAATCCACCCCGAAAACGGAACCGGGACCCCCAAAAACCCCAAAACCCCAAAAAAACCCAAAAAAATAAACCCCAAAACAATAAACCCCAAAAACCCCAAATCCACCCCAAAAACGGAACCAGGACCCCCAAAAACCCCAAAACCCCAAAAAAACCCAAAAAAATAAACCCCAAAACAATAAACCCCAAAAACCCCAAATCCACCCCAAAAACGGAACCGGGACCCCAAAAACCCCAAAACCACAAAAAAAAACCCCAAAAATTTCCCCAAAATGCCCAAAATTTTCCCCAAATTCTCTCCAGAAATTCACCCTGGACCCCAAAAATCCCCAAAATCCCCAAAACTGCCCCGTTCCAAACTGGGAGGGTCCCAGTTCATACTGGGAGGGTCCTGTTGCAAACTGGGAATGTCCCAGTTCAAAATGGGAGGGTTCCGTTCCAAACTGGGAGGATCCCAGTTCAAACTGGGAGGGTACCAGTCCATACTGGGAGGATCCCAGTTCATACTGGGAGTTCCCAGTTCAAACAGGGAGGGTCCCATCCCAAACTGGGAGGGTTCCATTCCAAACTGGGAGGATCCCAGTTCAAACTGGGAGGGTACCAGTCCATACTGGGAGGATCCCAGTTCATACTGGGAGGGTCCCATTTCAAACTGGGAGGGTCCCGTTCCAAACTGGGAATGTCCCAGTCCATACTGAGGGTGGCCAGTTCAAACCGGGAGGATCCCAGTTCAAACTGGTGGTTCCCAGCTCATAGTGGGGCATTCCCAGTTCACACCAGTTCAAACCAGTTCACACCAGTTGCCGTTCCAGGTGCGGGCCTGGTACCGGTCCCTGCTGTGCCCGCGCTCCCGCCCCTACTCGGAGTTCACCAGTCACACCAGTAACACCAGTAACACCAGTAACACCAGTGCCAGCAGCGTCCGGGGCTCCCAGTCACACCAGTGACACCAGTAACAGCAGGTGAGATATCCCAGTAACACCAGTGACACCAGTAACAGCAGGTGAGATATCCCAGTAACACCAGTAACACCAGGTGAGATATCCCAGTAACACCAGTAACAGCAGGTGAGATATCCCAGTAACACCAGTAACGGCAGGTGAGATATCCCAGTCACGCCAGTAACAGCAGGTGAGATATCCCAGTCACACCAGTAACACCAGGTGAGATATCCCAGTAACACCAGTAACACCAGTAACAGCAGGTGAGATATCCCAGTCACACCAGTAACGGCAGGTGAGATATCCCAGTAACACCAGTTCAAACCAGTAACACCAGGTGAGATATCCCAGTCACACCAGTAACGGCAGGTGAGATATCCCAGTCACACCAGTAACACCAGTAACAGCAGGTGAGATATCCCAGTAACACCAGTAACGGCAGGTGAGATATCCCAGTAACACCAGTAACAGCAGGTGAGATATCCCAGTAACACCAGTAACGGCAGGTGAGATATCCCAGTAACACCAGTAACACCAGTAACAGCAGGTGAGATATCCCAGTCACACCAGTAACGGCAGGTGAGATATCCCAGTCACACCAGTAACACCAGTAACAGCAGGTGAGATATCCCAGTAACACCAGTAACGGCAGGTGAGATATCCCAGTAACACCAGTAACAGCAGGTGAGATATCCCAGTAACACCAGTAACGGCAGGTGAGATATCCCAGTAACACCAGTAACACCAGTAACAGCAGGTGAGATATCCCAGTCACACCAGTAACGGCAGGTGAGATATCCCAGTCACACCAGTAACACCAGTAACAGCAGGTGAGATATCCCAGTAACACCAGTAACACCAGTAACAGCAGGTGAGATATCCCAGTCACACCAGTAACGGCAGGTGAGATATCCCAGTCACACCAGTAACACCAGTAACAGCAGGTGAGATATCCCAGTGACACCAGTAACAGCAGGTGAGATATCCCAGTAACACCAGTAACAGCAGGTGAGATATCCCAGTAACACCAGTAACAGCAGGTGAGATATCCCAGTAACACCAGTAACGGCAGGTGAGATATCCCAGTAACACCAGTAACGGCAGGTGAGATATCCCAGTAACACCAGTTCAAACCAGTAACACCAGGTGAGATATCCCAGTAACACCAGTGACAGCAGGTGAGATATCCCAGTAACACCAGTAACAGCAGGTGAGATATCCCAGTCACACCAGTAACACCAGTAACACCAGGTGAGATATCCCAGTCACACCAGTACCTGGTCCCAGTATCCCCAGTCACCCCTCCCAGTATCCCCAGTGACCCCTCCCAGTGCTCCCAGTCACCCCTCCCAGTGCTCCCAGTATCACCAGTATCTCTCTCCCTTCCCCCCGCAGGTGCCGAAAATTGCAGGAAAAATCAAAAAATTCCAGGAAAACCGAGGGAATTCTGGGAAATTCGGAATTTTGGGGAATTTGGGATTTTGGGAAATTTGGAATTCTGGGAAATTCGGAATTTTTGGAAATTTGGGGGTTTTTTTTTTTTTGTTTTGTTTTTGGTTTTTTTTTTTTGCCGCCTCCTCTCCCACATCTGGGTGAAAAAAAAAGTTCAGTTTTGGGGTGAAATTCCAGGATTTTGGGTGAAATTCCGGGATTTTGGGTGAAATTCTGGGATTTGGGGTGAAATTCCGGGATTTTGGGTGAAATTCCGGGATTTTGGGGTGAAATTCCAGGATTTTGGGTGAAATTCCAGGATTTTGGGGTGAAATTCCAGGATTTTGGGTTGAAATTCCGGGATTTTGGGTGAAATTCCGGGATTTTGGGGTGAAATTCCGGGATTTTGGGGTTCCAGGACGTTTTTGGGGTAAAATTCACTTTTTTTTTTTTTTTGGGGGGTGGGGGAGGGGGGAGTTGGAATCCCGAGATTTTGGGGCGAATTTCAGAGAATTTCGAGAATTTTTTTTTTTTTTTTTCTATTTATTTCCAAAAATAAACTTTGAGCCGCGCCCCTCCCCCAAAACCACGGGGGGTGGGAGGGGGGGGGGGAGGGGGTCTCGTGCAAGGGACCCCCCCCCCCAAAAAAAAAAAAAAAAAAAACCCCAAGGACCCCCCAAAAACTCCCCCGGGACCCCCCCCCAAAAACATCCCAGGGACCCCAAGGGTTTGGTTTTTTTGGGGGGTGGGGGTCTCCCAATTTATTTTTGGTGAGGGGGGGTCTCAAGCGATCCCAAATTTTTGGGGAGGGGTCCCAGACTCTCCTCAAATTTGAGGGGGGGGGGGGGGGTCGCACCCTCCCCCCGCGCCCCCCAAAAAAATGATCCTTGGGAATCTCAAACCGCCCCAAATTTTTGGGGAGGGGGTGGGTCCCAGGTAGCTCCAAAATTTTGGGGAGGGGTCGCAGCCGGTCCGGAATTTGGGGAGGGGTCTCAGCTGAGCCTCTCCTCAAAGTGGGAGGGGGGGTCCAAACCCCTCTAGACCCCCTCCCCAAAATCCCTCCCACCATCCAAACGAGCCCCAAATTTTGAGGAGGGGGCTCCCAAACCACCCCAAATTTTGAGGTGGGGGTTCCCAAATGACCCCAAATTTTGAGGTGGGGGTTCCCAAATGACCCC
>NC_085077.1:1550831-1599361 GCF_963662255.1 Cinclus cinclus
ACTACCTGGAGTAGATCCCAAAAAATTTGGGTCGTTCTCAGTTGATCCCAAATATTTTGGGATCCCATGACCCCATTCTCATTCCCATCTCCCATGGATCCCATTCCCGTTCCCATCTCCCCATGGATCCCATTCCCAGGGATCCCATGGATCCCATTCCCATCTCCCCATGGATCCCATGACCCCGACCCCGTTCCCATGGATCCCATGGATCCCATTCCAGGGATCCATGGATCCCATTCCCATCTCCCATGTCCCCGTTCCCATCTCCCCATGGATCTCATTCCCATGGATCCCATGTCCCCATTCCCATCTCCCCATGTCCCTATTCCCATCTCCCCATGGATCCCATTCCCATGGATCCCATTCCCATGGATCCCATGGATCCCATGGATCCCATTCCCATCTCCCCATGGATCCCATTCCATCTCCCCATGTCCCCGTTCCCATCTCCCCATGGATCCCATTCCCATGGATCCCATGTCCCCATTCCCATCTCCCCATGTCCCTATTCCCATCTCCCCATGGATCCCATTCCCATGGATCCCATGGATCCCATTCCCATCTCCCCATGGATCCCATGGATCCCATTCCCATCTCCCCATGGATCCCATGGATCCCATTCCCATCTCCCATGGATCCCATTCCATGGATCCATGG
Source organism: Cinclus cinclus (assembly GCF_963662255.1). NCBI lineage: Eukaryota > Metazoa > Chordata > Aves > Passeriformes > Cinclidae > Cinclus > Cinclus cinclus. The sequence goes on from NC_085077.1 coordinate 1,551,492, forward strand.
ATCCCATTCCCATCTCCCCATGGATCCCATTCCCATCTCCCCATGGATCCCATTCCCATGGATCCCATGGATCCCATGGATCCCATTCCCATGGATCCATGGATCCCATTCCATCTCCCCATGGATCCCATTCCCATGGATCCCATGGATTCCATTCCCATCTCCCCATGGATCCCATTCCCATGGATCCCATTCCCATGGATCCCATGTCCCCATTCCCATCTCCCCATGTCCCTATTCCCATCTCCCCATGGATCCCATTCCCAGGGATCCCATGGATCCCATTCCATCTCCCCATGGATCCATTCCCATCTCCCCATGGATCCCATTCCATGGATCCCATGGATCCCATTCCCATCTCCCCATGGATTCCATTCCCATCTCCCCATGGATCCCATTCCCATGGATCCCATTCCATGGATCCCATGGATCCCATTCCCATCTCCCCATGGATCCCATTCCCATCTCCCCATGGATCCCATTCCCATGGATCCCATGGATCCCATTCCCATCTCCCCATGGATTCCATTCCCATCTCCCCATGGATCCCATTCCCATGGATCCCATGGATCCCATTCCCATGGATCCCATGGATCCCATTCCCATCTCCCCATGGATCCCATTCCCATGGATCCCATGTCCCCCATTCCCATCTCCCATGTCCCCGTTCCCATCTCCCCATGGATCCCATTCCCATGGATCCCATGGATCCCATTCCCATCTCCCCATGGATCCCATTCCCATGGATCCCATGTCCCCATTCCCATCTCCCCATGTCCCCGTTCCCATCTCCCCATGGATCCCATATCCCCGTTCCCATTTCCCCACGGCTTTTTCCCGGTTTTCCAGGCGAGCCGGGCTTGCTGGTCGGCCGCATCGACCAGCGGGATCCCTGCGCCGCTTCGACGGCTACGTCGGCGCCGGCGCCACGCGCGGCAAGATCGCCCGCGACGTCCTGGCCAAGGGCGACCAGGCCTACCTGTCAGGTGATTCCCGTGGGAATCCGCGCCCCAAATCCCGGCGCTTTCCACCCCGGGACCCCCCCCGGGGGATTTGGGAATCAACCGCAGGAAAAAGTCTGGGAGCGTCGGCCCGAAAATCCCACGTTGGGGTCTTGGATTTTATCTCCGTTCTAGATGAGATTTTGGGTTTTTTTTCCAATTTTCCATTGGAATTCCTGGATTTCCAGACCCAAATCCCAAAATTTTCCACCCAAAGGATTTGGGAATCAACCGCAGGAAAAAGTCTGGGAGCGTCGGCCCGAAAATCCCACGTTGGGGTTTTGGGGTCTTCTTCCCATTCTAGATGAGATTTTGGGGGTTTTTTCCCCAGTTTTCCATTGGAATTCCTGGATTTCCAGACCCCAAATCCCAAAATTTTCCACCCAAAGGATTTGGGACTCAACCGCAGGAAGAAGTCTCGGAGCGTCGGCCCGAAAATCCCACGTTGGGGTTTTGGGGTCTTCTCTCCGTTCTAGATGAGATTTTGGGGTTTTTTTCCCCAATTTTCCATTGGATTCCTGGATTTCCAGACCCCAAATCCCAAAATTTTCCACCCAAAGGATTTGGGACTCAACCGCAGGAAGAAGTCTCGGAGCGTCGGCCCGAAAATCCCACGTTGGGGTTTTGGGATTTTCTCTCCGTTCTAGATGAGATTTTGGGGTTTTTTTTCCATTTTTCCATTGGAATTCCTGGATTTCCAGACCCCAAATCCCAAAATTTTCCCCCACAGATTTGGGAATTAATCCATGGGGTTTTCCTGGAGCGATGGTAAAAAATTCCAGGATTGGTTTTGGAGCGTTGTCCCAAATTCGAGATGAGATTTTGGGTTTTTTTTTTTTTTCCTCACTTTTTTTTTTCTGGGATTTTTCTGCGATTATTCCCGGATTTTTCCAGGATTTTTTTGGGGAATTTTAACAGGATTTTTCTGGGATTTTGGGGGGGGGGGGGGGGGGGGGGGGGATTTTTTTTTTTCTCTATTTCCAGGTAGGATTTTTTTTAATGGCATTTTTAATGGCTTTTTTTTTTTTTTAGGATTCTTTGGGAATTTATCAGGGTTTTCCCAGGATTTTTTTTTTTTTAATTTTAACGGGACTTTTCGTGGATTTTTGGGGAAGTTTTCAGGGAATTTTTCCGGGATTTTTTTCCATGATTTCCCCCATAATTTTCCCATTTTTTGGGGACATTCTGGTCATGAATGATTTGGGGTACCTGCATTTCCGGGATTTTTTCCCCATTTCCAGGTGGATTTTTTTTAGGATTTTTTTATGGGAATTTTTCCAGGATTTTTCCAGGATTTGGAGAATTTTTATTGGGATAATCCTGGGATTTTTTGGGGGGAAATTTTTTCCCTATTTCCAGGTGGGATTTTTTTGGGAATTTTTCCGGGATTTTTGGAGGGAATTTTACGGGATTTTCCCCAGGTTTTTGGGGCAATTTTAACAGGATTTTTTTTTTTTCAGGGATTTTTTGTGGGATTTTTCCAGGATTTTTTGTGGGTTTTTTTCCTGAATTTTTCCATGATTTTTCCAGGATTTTTTTTTTAGGATTTCTCCCATTTTTAGGTGACATCCTGGTGATGGAGGATTTGGGGTACCTGCATTTCAGGAATTTTGGGGGGATTTTTTATGGGATTTTTGCAGAATTTTTCAGTGATATTTTGTAGGATTTTCCGGAATTTTTCCGGGATTTTTCCAGGATTTTTTGTGGGTTTTTTTCCTGAATTTTTCCGTGATTTTTCCAGGATTTTTTTGGGGTGATTTTCCCATTTTTAGGGGACATCCTGGTGATGGACGATTTGGGGTACCTGCATTTCAGGGGATTTTGGGGGGGATTTTTTCCGGGATTTTTTTCTGGAATTTTTCCGGAATTTTTCCGTGATTTTTCCAGGATTTTTTGTGGATTTTTCCGGAATTTTTCCGTGACTTTTCCAGGATTTTTTGGGGTGATTTTCCCATTTTTAGGGGACATCCTGGTGATGGACGATTTGGGGTACCTGCATTTCAGGGATTTTGGGGGGGGATTTTTTCCGGGATTGTTCTGTGATTTTTTTCCAGATTTTTTTCCGGGATTTTTCAGGCTTTTTTTTTTTTAGGGATTTCTCCCATTTTTAGGTGACATCCTGGTGATGGACGATTTGGGGTACCTGTATTTCTGTGACCGGGGTGGGGACACTTTCCGCTGGCGCGGGGAGAACGTTTCCAGCTCGGAGGTGGAGGGAGCCCTGAGCCGGGTCCTGGGCGACGCGACGTCGTCGTCTACGGGGTTCAGATCCAGGTGAATCCAACCCCACCCCAACACCCAAAAAAAAAAAAAAAATTAAAATTAAAATTAAAAAAAAAGAAACGGGTTCAGGATAACGGCACCGGGAAGGGCAAAATAAAAAAAAAAAAAAAAAATTTTTTTGAGGGGGAGGAAAAAAAAAATATTCCTAAAAAAATTCCCCTTGTTTTTTACTCCAAATTCCCCATTTTTTTAACCCAAAATTTAATATTTTTTAATCCCCAAATCCTAATTTTTTAAGCCCAAAATTCCCCTTATTCTTTTCCCAAATTCCCCTTATTTTTAACCCCAAAATCGGCATTTTTTGAACCCCAAAATCCTCAATTTTTTACCCCAAAACTCCCAATTTTTAACCCCAAAATTCTCCTTATTATTAACCCCAAAATCGCCATTTTTTGAACCCCAAAATCCCCAATTTTTCCCCCAAAACTCCCATTTTTAACCCCAAAATTTCCCTTATTTTTAACCCCAAAATCAGCATTTTTGTACCCAAAATCCACAATTTTAACACCAAAACTCCCATTTTTAACCCCAAAATTCCCCTTATTTTTAACCTCAAAATCACCATTTTTTGAACCTCAAAATCCACAATTTTAACACCAAAATTCCCATTTTTAACCCAAAATTCCCCTTATTTTTTTCCCCAAAATCCCCATTTTTTAACCCCAAATTCCCCATTTTTTCCCTAAATTTCCTTTTATTTAATCCCAAAATTCCCCTTATTTTCCCCCGAAAATCCCCATTTTTTGAATCCCAAAAATCCCAATTTTAACCCCAAAACTCCCTTTTTTAACCCCAAAATTCCCCATTTTTCCCCCAAACTTCCTCTTATTTTTAACCCCAAAATCCCATATTTTGAACCCAAAATCCCCAATTTTCCCCCCAAAACTCCCATTTTTAACCCCAAAATTCCCTTATTTCCCCCAAACCCCCATTTTTCCCCCCCAAACCCCGTTTTTTCCCCCCCAATCCCGTTTCCCCCCCCAACCCCCGTTTTTTCCCCCCCAACCCCCGTTTTTCCCCCCCAATCCCCGTTTCCCCCCCCAAATCCCCGTTTTTCCCCCCCAACCCCCGTTTTTTCCCCCCCAAATCCCCCGTTTTTCCCCCCCAACCCCCGTTTTCCCCCCCAACCCCCGTTTTTTCCCCCCCAACCCCCATTTTTCCCCCCCAACCCCCGTTTTTCCCCCCCCAACCCCCGTTTTTTCCCCCCCAATCCCCGTTTCCCCCCCCAACCCCCGTTTTTTTCCCCCCAAACCCCCATTTTTTCCCCCCCAAACCCCGTTTTTTTCCCCCCCCAATCCCGTTTCCCCCCCCCAATCTCCGTTTCCCCCCCCAACCCCCGTTTTTCCCCCCAAACCCCCGTTTTTTCCCCCCCCAATCCCCGTTTCCCCCCCCAAATCCCCGTTTTTTCCCCCCCAACCCCCGTTTTTCCCCCCCCAAACCCCCGTTTTTTCCCCCCCAACCCCCATTTTTTCCCCCCAAATCCCCGTTTTTTCCCCCCCCAACCCCCATTTTTCCCCCCCAATCCCCGTTTCCCCCCCCAACCCCCGTTTTTCCCCCAAACCCCCCGTTTTTTGCCCCCAACGCCGCCGTGTGCGCGCTGCAGGGACGGAGGGCCGGGCCGGCATGGCCGCCATCGCTGACCCCCATTCCCGGCTGGACGTCTCGGCGCTGTTCCAGGCTCTGGTGCCGGTGCTGCCGCCCTACGCCCGGCCCGTGTTCCTCCGCCTGCTGCCCCGCCTCGACACCACCGGTAACGGGGGCGGGGCCTGCAGGGGTGGGGCTGGTGGGGTTGAAATGGGTGGGGCTGGATGGGGGGGGCAGAATGGGGATTGGAGGGGTGGGGGCTAAAGGGGTGGTTTAAAGGACTGGGAGGGGCCTAAAGAGATGGGTGGGGTCTAAAGGGGTGGGGTTTAATGGGGTGGGTGGGGCTTAATGGGGTGGGGTTTAAATGGGTGGGGTAGAATGGGGGTAAGAAGGGTGAGGCCTAATGGGGTGGGGTCTGAAGGGGTGGAGTTTAAAGGGGTGGGGTTTAAAAACTGGGCAGGGTCTGAAGGGTGGGTGGGGCTTAAATGGGTGAGGTCTAAAGGGGTGGGGCTTAATGGGGTGGGTGAGGCCTAAAGGGGTGGGGTTTAAATGGGTGGGCAGAATGGGGATAAGAAGGGTGGGGTCTGAAGGGGTGGGGTTAAAAGGACTGGGAGGGGCCTAAAGAAGTGGGTGGGGCTTAAATGGGTGGTGTCTAAAGGGTGGGGCTTAATGGGGTGGGTGGGGCTTAATGGGGCAGGGTTTAAATGGGTGGGGCAGAATGGGGATTAGAGGGGTGGGGTCTAAAGGGGTGGGGTTTGAAGGGGTGGGGTTAAAAGGACTGGGAGTGGCCTAAATAGATGGGTGGGGCTTAAAGGGGTGGGTGGGGTCTAAAGGGATGGGTGGGGATTAAATGGGTGGGGTCTAAGGGGGTGGGGTTGAATGGGGATTTAAAGGGGTGGGGTCTATAGGGGTGGGCGGGGCTTAATGGGGTGGGTGTGGCTTAAAGGGGAGGGGTCTATCGGGGCGGGGCTTAATTGGGATTAAAGGGGTGGTGCCTAAAAGCGTGGGACCTAAAGGGGTGGGGTCTAAAAGGGTGGGGCATAAAGGGGTGGAGCCTAAAGTCCCCATCCCACATCCCGCGCTCCCGCTGTGAATTTCCCCATCCCCACACCCCGAATTCCCGGGATTTCCCCAATTCCAGGCACTTTCAAGCTGCAGAAGACGCGGCTGCGGGGGGAGGGCTGGGACCCCCGGGTGGTCCCCGATCGTCTCTTCGTGCTCGACCCCCAGCGCGGCCGCTACGTCCCCCTGGACGGGGAGATGTACGGCAGGATCTGCGCTGGGAAAACCAGGTTCTGATCCCGGAAAAACGCCTTTCCTGGGATCCCAAAAATCCTGCTCAAAAACTTCCCTGGGATCCTGAAAATCCCGGTGGAAAACTTCCCTGGGATCCCAAAAATCCCGGTGGAAAACTTCCTTGGGTTCCCGAAAATCCTGCTGGAAAACCTCCCTGGGATCCCGAAAATCCCGCTGGAAAACCTCCCTGGGATCCCAAAAATCCTGAAAATCCTGCTGGAAAATCTCCCTGGGATCCCAAAAATCCTGCTGCGATCCTAAAAAAAGGGACCCTGGGATCCTGAAAAACCCAAAAAAATCCTGCTGGATTTCCTGGAAAACGGAAGAAATTCCTACAAAAGAGTAGAATTCTTGGGGAAAAGAGCGGGATATCCTGGGAAACAGCAGAATTCCCAGGAAAACAGTGGGATTTTGAGGAAAAAAAAAAAAAAAAAAGCGGGATTCGACTGTAAGACTTTTTTTCCGAGTGAAAACAGCGGACGGAATTCCAGGGAAAACCGTGACTGACAAGAGAACGGTGGATGCGGCTCCTCCACCGCCCTCGCAGCCGCTAATTAACTCTGACAGCGCTAATTAACGACTAACTCGTGCCTAATTAACCCGCCTAGGGCCTGCTTTGGAACCTCCCGCCTCGCTGGGGCCAGCACGGACATTTTTAATTGACGGAGCCCCAGCGCCGGAGCGAATAGGTTAACAGGAATTTAAGCTATTCGGGCCTTTTTTAACCCAGTCCGCTCCCTTTGGTTGTGCCTGACCGCGAGGCCATTAAAAACCAGCGACTGTGCCGCGTGCTGTGCTGCGGGGATCAGCGAGGGAGGGTTTAGCGTGGGGGCGGTGGAGAAGGGCAGCGAAGCAGCCGCGCTCCTCCGGGCGGCGCCGCTACGCAAGGCCGAGGCTTTGCTAGGCCGCGCGTTGCTAAGCAACGCGTCGCGCTCTGACGCCACTTCCGGTGGGAAACCCGCCCACCCCATGCTCGCTTAGCAACGCGTCGCGTTGCCGACGTCACTTCCTCCTCCTTCTTCCCTCATCCCCCCGGAGGCGCCATCATGGCGGACGTTTCGGTTTTCCCCTCCCAACGCGAGCTCGGCGCGGCCCTGGCGCGGTTGGTGGTGGAAGCGGCGACCGAGGCGGTGGCGAGCAGTGGCCGCTTCACTCTGGGGCTCTCCGGGGGCTCGCTGGTGGCGCTGCTGGCGCGGGAGCTGCCGCCCGCCCTCAGGGAGGCGCCCGGGGCCGACCCTTCGCGCTGGCTCGTGGCGTTCTGTGATGAGCGCCTGGTGCCGCTCGAGCACCCCGAGAGCACCGGCGGCGCCTACCGGGTGAGGGGGGGGGAGGGCGGGACACCCGGAGGGTTCCCTGGGCCTGCGCCAGTTCGTCCCAGTATGTCCCAGTTCCTCCCAGTATGTGCCTCGGCTCCTCCTTCAGTTCCGCCGTTTTCTCTCCCAGTTGCCCTCAGCTCTTCCCAGTCTCACCCGGTTCCCGTTCCCAGTGCTCCCGGTTCACCGCAGTCCGTGACCGTGGCCCTCCCAGTTCCCGTTTTCCATTCCCAGTGCTCCCAGTTCTCCCCAGTCCCTCCCAGTTAGGCTGTTCCCCATTCCCAGTTCAGGTCCTGTCCTGGATTTCCCTTCCAGGCCCAGTAACTGTCCCAGTGCCCCCAGTAACGCTATCTGTGCCATTCCCAGTGCTCCCAGTAACCCAGTCTGGCCCATTCCCAGTGCTCCCAGTAACGCGGTGTGTCCCATTCCCAGTGCTCCCAGTAACCCAGTCTGTGCCATTCCCAGTGCTCCCAGTAACGCGGTGTGTCCCATTCCCAGTGCTCCCAGTAACCCAGTCTGTGCCATTCCCAGTGCTCCCAGTAACGCGGTGTGTCCCATTCCCAGTGCTCCCAGTAACGCGGTGTGTCCCATTCCCAGTGCTCCCAGTAACCCAGTCTGGCCCATTCCCAGTGCTCCCAGTAACGCGGTGTGTCCCATTCCCAGTGCTCCCAGTAACCCAGTCTGTCCCATTCCCAGTGCTCCCAGTAACCCAGTCTGTGCCATTCCCAGTGCTCCCAGTAACCCAGTCTGTCCCATTCCCAGTGCTCCCAGTAACCCAGTCTGTCCCATTCCCAGTGCTCCCAGTAACCCAGTCTGTGCCATTCCCAGTGCTCCCAGTAACGCGGTGTGTCCCGTTCCCAGTCCCAGGTGTTCTCCCAGTTGCCCCCTCCTGGTCCCCAGTTTCTCTCCCAGTGCTCCCAGTAACGCGGTGTGTCCCGTTCCCAGTCCCAGGTGTTCTCCCAGTTGCCCCCTCCTGGTCCCCAGTTTCTCTCCCAGTGCTCCCAGTAACGCGGTGTGTCCCATTCCCAGTGCTCCCAGTAACCCAGTCTGTGCCATTCCCAGTGCTCCCAGTAACCCAGTCTGTGCCATTCCCAGTGCCCCCAGTAACGCTATCTGTGCCATTCCCAGTGCTCCCAGTAACCCAGTCTGTGCCATTCCCAGTGCTCCCAGTAACGCGGTGTGTCCCATTCCCAGTGCTCCCAGTAACCCAGTCTGGCCCATTCCCAGTGCTCCCAGTAACGCGGTGTGTCCCATTCCCAGTGCTCCCAGTAACCCAGTCTGTCCCATTCCCAGTGCTCCCAGTAACCCAGTCTGTGCCATTCCCAGTGCTCCCAGTAACCCAGTCTGTCCCATTCCCAGTGCTCCCAGTAACCCAGTCTGTGCCATTCCCAGTGCTCCCAGTAACGCGGTGTGTCCCGTTCCCAGTCCCAGGTGGTCTCCCAGTTGCCCCCTCCTGGTCCCCAGTTTCTCTCCCAGTGCTCCCAGTAACGCGGTGTGTCCCGTTCCCAGTCCCAGGTGTTCTCCCAGTTGCCCCCTCCTGGTCCCCAGTTTCTTTTCGTCTCCACTGGGCTGGGCCCGGCCGAGGCTGCCAAGGACTACGAGGAGCAGCTGCGGAGGGTACTGGGGGAACTGGGATGGACTGGGAGGAAACTGGGATGGATTATGGGGGGGATTGGGATGGATGGGATGGACTGGGAAGACCCAGGAGGGGACTGGGATGCACTGGGAGGGACTGGGATGAATTGGGATCCACTGGGATGAACGATGAACTGGGAAGGACTGGGATGCACTGGGAGGGACTGGGATGAATTGGGATCCACTGGGATGAACGATGAACTGGGAAGGACTGGGATGCACTGGGAGGGACTGGGATGAATTGGGATCCACTGGGATGAACGATGGACTGGGAAGGACTGGGATGCACTGGGAGGGACTGGGATGAATTGGGATCCACTGGGATGAACGATGAACTGGGAAGGACTGGGATGCACTGAGAGGAACTGGGGTGGACTGGGAATAATGAGGGGAGAACTGGGAGGTGCTGGGGGGAACTGGGGTCAGTCACTGGTTTATACTGGTTCAGTCTGATCTCAATCAGTCCCTACTGGTCCATACTGGTCCACAGTGGTCCGTACCATCCCATACTGGGCTGTACTGTCCCATACTGGGCTGTACTGGTACATACTGGGCTGTACTGGTCCATACTGGGCTGTACTGGTCCATACTGGTCCACACTGTCCCATACTGGTCTGTATACTGGTCCATACTGTCCCATAGTGGTCCGTACTGCCCCGTACTGGTCCGTACTGGTCTGTACTGGGCTGCACTGTCCCATACTGGGCTGTACTGGTCCGTACTGGTCCGTACTGTCCCGTACTGGTCCGTACTGGTCTCATACTGGTCCATACTGGTCCGTACTGCCCCATACTGGTCCGTACTGGTCTCATACTGGTCCGTACTGGTCCGTACTGTCCCATACTGGTCCGTACTGGTCCATATGGGTCCGTACTGTCCCCTACTGCTCTGTACTGGTCCGTACTGTCCCGTACTGGTCCGTACTGTCCCGTATTGTCTCATACTGGTCCGTACTGGTCCGTACTGGTCCATACTGTCCCGTACTGCCCCATACTGGTCTGTACTGGTCCGTACTGTCCCATACTGGGCTGTACTGGTCTCATACTGGTCCGTACTGTCCCATACTGGTCCGTACTGGTCTCATACCGGTCCATACTGGTCCGTACTGGTCCGTAATGGTCCGTACTGTCCCGTACTGGTCCGTAATGGTCCGTACTGTCCCATACTGGTCCATACTGGTCCGTACTGGTCCGTACTGTCCCGTATTGTCTCATACCGGTCCGTACTGGTCCGTACTGGTCCGTACTGGTCCGTACTGGTCCGTACTGGTCCGTAATGTCCCGTATTGTCTCATACTGGTCCGTGCTGGTCCATACTGCCCCATACTGGTCCGTACTGGTCCGTAATGGTCCATACTGTCCCGTACTGGTCCGTACTGGTCCGTAATGGTCCATACTGTCCCGTACTGGTCCGTACTGGTCCGTACTGTCCTGTACTGGTCCGTACTGTCCCGTATTGTCTCATACTGGTCCGTACTGGTCCGTACTGGTCCATACTGTCCCGTACTGGTCCGTACTGGTCCGTACTGGTCCATATGGGTCCATAATGGTCTGTACTGCCCCATACTGGTCCGTACTGGTCCGTACTGGTCCGTACTGGTCCACACTGGTCTGTACTGGTCCGTACTGGTCCGTACTGGTCCGTACTGGTCCATATGGGTCCATAATGGTCTGTACTGCCCCATACTGGTCTGTACTGGTCCGTACTGGTCCGTACTGGTCCGTACTGGTCCGTACTGGTCCATATGGGTCCATAATGGTCTGTACTGCCCCATACTGGTCTGTACTGGTCCATACTGGTCCGTACTGGTCCGTACTGGTCCACACTGGTCCGTACTGGTCCGTACTGGTCCGTACTGGTCCGTACTGGTTTTGCAGGCGTTCCCAGACCAGGAGGTGCCCCAGTTTGATTTGCTGGTGCTGGGAGTGGGCCCGGACGGCCACACCTGCTCCCTGTTCCCGGGCCACGCCCTGCTCCAGGTAAGGGCACTCCCCCTTCCGGGAATTCCGGCCATTTCGGGACATCCTTTGGGAATTTGGGGGGATTTTTTTGGGAATTTTTGGGATTTTTTAGGGATTTTTTAGGGATTTTTTAGGGATTTTTTAGGGAATTTTTAGGGAATTTTAGGGATATTTTTGGGGATTTTGGGGGATTTTTTGGGAATTTTGGGGGATTTTTTAGGGATTTTTTAGGGAATTTTAGGGATATTTTTGGGGATTTTGGGGGATTTTTTGGGAATTTTGGGGGATTTTTTTGGGAGATTTTTTGGGAATTTTAGGGTATTAGGGATTTTTTTTAGGGAATTTTAGGGATATTTTTGGGGATTTTGGAGGATTTTTTGGGATTTTTTGGGATTTTTTTGGGAATATTGGGGGATTTTTGGCGGGAATTTTGGGGGATTTTTTTGGAGATTTTTGGGGATTTTTTTGGGATTTTCTGGGGGTTTTTTGGGATTTTTTGGGGAATTTTTGGGGAAGTTTTTTGGAATTTTGGGGGATTTTTGGTGGGAATATTGGGGGATTTTTGGGGGGATTTTTGGGAATTTTGGGGGATTTTTGGTGGGAATATTGGGGGATTTTTGGGGGGATTTTTTGGGAATTTTGGGGTATTTTTTAGGGATTTTTTAGGGAATTTTAGGGATATTTTTGGGGATTTTGGGGGATTTTTTGTGATTTTTTTGGGATTTCTTGGGATTTTTTGGGGATTTTTTTGGGGATTTTTTTGGGATTATTGGGGAATTTTTGGCGGGAATTTTGGGGGATTTTTTTGGAGATTTTTGGGGATTTTTTGGGAATTTTGGGGGAGTTTTTGGGGGATTTTTTTTTTTTAATTTTGTGGGATTTTTGGCGGGAATATTGGGGGATTTTTTGGGGGATTTTTTGAGATTTTTTTGGGGATTTTTTGGGGAATTTGGGGGGATTTTTTAGGGATTTTTGGGGGATTTTTTGGGAATTTTTGGGGGATTTTTTGAGGATTTTTTTGGAATTTTTGGGAAATTTTAGGGGATTTTTTTTGGATTTTTTGGGAATTTTGGGGGGATTTTTTGGGACGTTTTGGGATTTTTGGGTGATTTTTGGGGATTTTTTTGGGGATTTTTTTTGGACATTTTGGGATTTTTTTAGGGATATTTTTGGGAATTTTGGGGGGATTTTTCTGGCATTTTTTGGGTGATTTCTTTGGGAAATTTTGGGGGATTATTTTGGGAACTTCTGTGGGATTTTTGGGGGGTTTTTTGGGATGTTTTTGGTGACTTTCTGAGTGATTTTTGCGGGTTTTTTTGGGATTTTTTTGCTGGATTTTTTGGGAATTTTGGGGAATGTTTTGGGAATTGTTTCAGAACTTTTGGGGAATTTTTCCATATTTTTATTAAACGGTTTGGAATTCGGGGAATTTTTTGGGGGGGGGGATTTTTTGGGGGCGTTCTGTTTGGAAATTTTTTGTGAATTCTACGAAAATTTTTGGGTGGGGAATTTTCGGGGAGATTTTTTTTTTTTTTTTCCCATGGAATTTTCCGGAAACCCCGAAAATTTTGGGGAATTTTCGGGTGCGTTTTGGGCGTCGCTTTGGGAATTGTCGAGAATTTCTTCCTGTGATTTTTTTTTTCCCATTATTTCCCCCATTCTTTCCCCCATTACCCCCAATTAACGACCGTTGACGACCATTTTATTAATTAATAAATTAATAATTAATTAATTAAACCCCCCCAGGAGCAGGAATCGCTGATCGGGTTCCTCAGGGACTCCCCCAAGCCCCTCCCCAGCTCCTCCCTCCTTTCCCCCATTATTCCCCCCGTTATCACTAATTAATGACCATTAATTAATAAATTAATAATTAATTAATTAAACCCCCCCAGGAGCAGGAATCGCTGATCGGGTTCCTCAGGGACTCCCCCAAGCCCCTCCCCAGCTCCTCCCTCCTTTCCCCCATTATTCCCCCCGTTATCACTAATTAATGACCATTAATTAATAAATTAATAATTAATTAATTAACCCCCCCAGGAGCAGGAATCGCTGATCGGGTTCCTCAGGGACTCCCCCAAGCCCCTCCCCAGCTCCTCCCTCCTTTCCCCCGTTATTTCCCCCGTTATCACTAATTAACGACCATTTTATTAATTAATAAATTAATAATTAATTAATTAACCCCCCCAGGAGCAGGAATCGCTGATCGGGTTCCTCAGGGACTCCCCCAAGCCCCCTCCCCTCAGGGTCACCATGACTCTGCCCCTGCTCAACTCCTCTCGTTCCGTCCTGTTCGCCGCGGCCGGCTCGGAAAAAGCGCCCGTGGTGCAGGTTTGGGGCAAATCCGGGGGGTTTGGGGCAAATCCGGGGGGTTTGGGGCAAATCCGGGGGGTTTGGGGGCAAATCCGGGGGGGTTTGGGGCAAATCCGGGGGGTTTGGGGCAAATCCGGGGGGGTTTGGGGTAAATCCGGGGGGGTTTGGGGTAAATCCGGGGGGTTTGGGGTAAATCCGGGGGGGTTTGGGGTTTTTGGGAGTTCTGGGATAAAATCCGGGGGGTTTTGTGGATTTTGAGCTGAATTTGGGGATTTTTGGGCTGAATTTGGGCATTTTTGGGATGAGAGGTTCCATTTTCGGGCTGAATTTGGGCATTTTGGGGCTGAAAGGTTCCATTTTCGGGCTGAATTTGGGCATTTTTGGGCTGAATTTGGGCATTTTTGGGATGAGAGGTTCCATTTTTGGGCTGAATTTGGGCATTTTTGGGATGAGAGGTTCCATTTTCGGGCTGCATTTGGGGATTTTTGGGCTGAATTTGGGCATTTTTGGGATGACAGGTTCCATTTTCGGGCTGAATTTGGGCAATTTTGGGATGAAAGGTTCCATTTTCGGGCTGAATTTGGGCATTTTTGGGCTGAATTTGGGCATTTTTGGGATGAGAGGTTCCATTTTCGGGCTGAATTTGGGGATTTTGGGGCTGAATTTGGGCATTTTTGGGATGAGAGGTTCCATTTTGGGGCTGAATTTGGGGATTTTGGGGATGAATTTGGGCATTTTTGGGATGAGAGGTTCCATTTTCGGGCTGAATTTGGGCATTTTTGGGCTGAATTTGGGCATTTTTGGGCTGAATTTGGGCATTTTTGGGATGAGAGGTTCCATTTTGGGGCTGAATTTGGGCATTTTTGGGATGAGAGGTTCCATTTTCGGGCTGAATTTGGGGATTTTTGGGCTGAATTTGGGCATTTTTGGGATGAGAGGTTCCATTTTCGGGCTGAATTTGGGGATTTTTGGGCTGAATTTGGGCATTTTTGGGATGAGAGGTTCCATTTTCGGGCTGAATTTGGGGATTTTTGGGCTGAATTTGGGCATTTTTGGGCTGAAAGGTTCCATTTTCGGGCTAAATTTGGGGATTTTCGGGCTGAATTTGGGCATTTTTGGGATGAGAGGTTCCATTTTGGGGCTGAATTTGGGGATTTTGGGGCTGAATTTGGGCATTTTTGGGCTGAGAGGTTCCATTTTGGGGCTGAATTTCGGGATTTTGGGGCTGAATTTGGGCATTTTTGGGATGAGAGGTTCCATTTTGGGGCTGAATTTGGGCATTTTTGGGATGAGAGGTTCCATTTTGGGGCTGAATTTGGGCATTTTTGGGCTGAATTTGGGCATTTTTGGGATGAGAGGTTCCATTTTGGGGCTGAATTTGGGGATTTTGGGGCTGAATTTGGGCATTTTTGGGATGAATTTGGGCATTTTTGGGCTGAAAGGTTCCATTTTGGGGCTGAATTTGGGCATTTTTGGGCTGAAAGGTTCCATTTTCGGGCTGAATTTGGGGATTTTGGGGCTGAATTTGGGCATTTTTGGGATGAGAGGTTCCATTTTCGGGCTGAATTTGGGCATTTTTGGGCTGAAAGGTTCCATTTTGGGGCTGAATTTGGGGATTTTGGGGCTGAATTTGGGCATTTTTGGGATGAGAGGTTCCATTTTCAGGCTGAATTTGGGGATTTTTGGGATGAGAGGTTTCATTTTGGGGCTGAATTTGGGCATTTTTGGGATGAGAGGTTCCATTTTGGGGCTGAATTTGGGCATTTTTGGGATGAGAGGTTCCATTTTCGGGCTGAATTTGGGCATTTTTGGGCTGAATTTGGGCATTTTTGGGATGAGAGGTTCCATTTTGGGGCTGAATTTCGGCATTTTGGGGCTGAATTTCGGCATTTTGGGGCTGAATTTGGGCATTTTTGGGATGAATTTGGGCATTTTTGGGATGAAAGGTTCCATTTTGGGGCTGAATTTGGGCATTTTTGGGCTGAAAGGTTCCATTTTCGGGCTGAATTTGGGGATTTTCGGGCTGAATTTGGGCATTTTTGGGATGAGAGGTTCCATTTTCGGGCTGAATTTGGGCATTTTTGGGCTGAAAGGTTCAATTTTCGGGCTGAATTTGGGGATTTTGGGGCTGAATTTGGGCATTTTTGGGATGAGAGGTTCCATTTTCGGGCTGAATTTGGGCATTTTTGGGATGAAAGGTTTCATTTTTGGGCTGAATTTGGGCATTTTTGGGATGAGAGGTTCCATTTTCGGGCTGAATTTGGGGATTTTGGGGCTGAATTTGGGCATTTTTGGGATGACAGGTTCCATTTTCGGGCTGAATTTGGGCATTTTTGGGATGAAAGGTTTCATTTTTGGGCTGAATTTGGGCATTTTTGGGATGAGAGGTTCCATTTTCGGGCTGAATTTGGGGATTTTTGGGCTGAATTTGGGCATTTTTGGAATGAGAGGTTCCATTTTGGGGCTGCATTTGGGGATTTTGGGGCTGAATTTGGGCATTTTTGGGATGAGAGGTTCCATTTTGGGGCTGAATTTGGGGATTTTGGGGCTGAATTTGGGCATTTTTGGGATGAGAGGTTCCATTTTTGGGCTGAATTTGGGCATTTTTGGGATGAGAGGTTCCATTTTCGGGCTGAATTTGGGGATTTTGGGGCTGAATTTGGGCATTTTTGGGATGAGAGGTTCCATTTTGGGGCTGAAAGGTTCCATTTTGGGGCTGAATTTCGGGATTTTGGGGCTGAATTTGGGCATTTTTGGGATGAGAGGTTCCATTTTCGGGCTGAATTTGGGCATTTTTGGGATGAGAGGTTCCATTTTGGGGCTGAATTTGGCATTTTTGGGATGAGAGGTTCCATTTTGGGGCTGAATTTGGGCATTTTTGGGATGAGAGGTTCCATTTTGGGGCTGAATTTGGGCATTTTTGGGATGAGAGGTTCCATTTTCGGGCTGAATTTGGGCATTTTTGGGATGAGAGGTTCCATTTTGGGGCTGAATTTGGGGATTTTGGGGCTGAATTCGGGCATTTTTGGGATGAGAGGTTCCATTTTCGGGCTGAATTTGGGGATTTTCGGGCTGAATTTGGGCATTTTTGGGATGAGAGGTTCCATTTTTGGGCTGAATTTGTGCATTTTTGGGCTGAAAGGTTCCATTTTGGGGCTGAATTTGGGGATTTTGGGGCTGAATTTGGGCATTTTTGGGATGAGAGGTTCCATTTTGGGGCTGAATTTGGGGATTTTGGGGCTGAATTCGGGCATTTTTGGGATGAGAGGTTCCATTTTCGGGCTGAATTTGGGCATTTTTGGGCTGAATTTGGGCATTTTTGGGCTGAAAGTTTCCATTTTCGGGCTAAATTTGGGGATTTTCGGGCTGAATTTGGGCATTTTTGGGATGAGAGGTTCCATTTTCGGGCTGAATTTGGGCATTTTGGGGCTGAATTTGGGCATTTTTGGGATGAGAGGTTCCATTTTGGGGCTGAATTTGGGCATTTTTGGGATGAGAGGTTCCATTTTCGGGCTGAATTTGGGCATTTTTGGGATGAAAGGTTCCATTTTTGGGCTGAATTTGGGCATTTTTGGGCTGAATTTGGGCATTTTTGGGATGAGAGGTTCCATTTTGGGGCTGAATTTGGGCATTTTTGGGATGAGAGGTTCCATTTTGGGGCTGAATTTGGGGATTTTGGGGCTGAATTTGGGCATTTTTGGGATGAGAGGTTCCATTTTTGGGCTGAATTTGGGCATTTTTGGGCTGAGAGGTTCCATTTTCGGGCTGAATTTGGGCATTTTTGGGATGAAATGTTTTATTTTTGGGATGAGAGGTTCCATTTTCGGGCTGAATTTGGGCATTTTCGGGCTGAATTTGGGCATTTTTGGGATGAGAGGTTCCATTTTGGGGCTGAATTTGGGCATTTTTGGGATGAGAGGTTCCATTTTGGGGCTGAATTTGGGGATTTTGGGGCTGAATTTGGGCATTTTTGGGATGAGAGGTTCCATTTTCGGGCTGAATTTGGGGATTTTTGGGCTGAATTTGGGCATTTTTGGGATGAGAGGTTCCATTTTCGGGCTGAATTTGGGGATTTTTGGGTTGAAAGGTTCCATTTTTGGGCTGAATTTGGGGATTTTCGGGCTGAATTTGGGCATTTTTGGGATGAAAGGTTCCATTTTTGGGCTGAATTTGGGCATTTTTGGGATGAGAGGTTCCATTTTCGGGCTGAATTTGGGGATTTTTGGGCTGAATTTGGGCATTTTTGGGATGAGAGGTTCCATTTTCGGGCTGAATTTGGGCATTTTTGGGCTGAATTTGGGCATTTTTGGGATGAGAGGTTTCATTTTTGGGCTGAATTTGGGCATTTTTGGGATGAGAGGTTCCATTTTGGGGCTGAATTTGGGGATTTTGGGGCTGAATTTGGGCATTTTTGGGATGAGAGGTTCCATTTTGGGGCTGAATTTGGGCATTTTTGGGATGAGAGGTTCCATTTTCGGGCTGAATTTGGGCATTTTTGGGATGAGAGGTTCCATTTTCGGGCTGAATTTGGGGATTTTGGGGCTGAATTTGGGCATTTTTGGGATGAGAGGTTCCATTTTCGGGCTGAATTTGGGCATTTTTGGGATGAGAGGTTCCATTTTGGGGCTGAATTTGGGGATTTTGGGGCTGAATTCGGGCATTTTTGGGATGAGAGGTTCCATTTTGGGGCTGAATTTGGGCATTTTTGGGCTGAGAGGTTCCATTTTCGGGCTGAATTTGGGCATTTTTGGGCTGAATTTGGGCATTTTTGGGATGAGAGGTTTCATTTTTGGGCTGAATTTGGGCATTTTTGGGATGAGAGGTTTCATTTTGGGGCTGAATTTGGGGATTTTGGGGCTGAATTTGGGCATTTTTGGGATGAGAGGTTCCATTTTCGGGCTGAATTTGGGGATTTTGGGGCTGAATTTGGGCATTTTTGGGATGAGAGGTTCCATTTTGGGGCTGAATTTGGGGATTTTGGGGCTGAATTTGGGCATTTTTGGGATGAGAGGTTCCATTTTGGGGCTGAATTTGGGCATTTTTGGGATGAGAGGTTCCATTTTCGGGCTGAATTTGGGGATTTTGGGGCTGAATTTGGGCATTTTTGGGCTGAGAGGTTCCATTTTGGGGCTGAATTTGGGGATTTTTGGGATGAGAGGTTCCCTTTTGGGGCTGAATTTGGGCATTTTTGGGATGAGAGGTTCCCTTTTGGGGCTGAATTTGGGGATTTTGGGGCTGAATTCGGGCATTTTTGGGATGAGAGGTTCCATTTTGGGGCTGAATTTGGGCATTTTTGGGATGAGAGGTTCCATTTTGGGGCTGAATTTGGGCATTTTTGGGATGAGAGGTTCCATTTTCGGGCTGAATTTGGGCATTTTTGGGATGAGAGGTTCCATTTTCGGGCTGAATTTGGGGATTTTGGGGCTGAATTTGGGCATTTTTGGGATGAGAGGTTCCATTTTGGGGCTGAATTTGGGCATTTTTGGGATGAGAGGTTCCATTTTCGGGCTGAATTTTGGCATTTTTGGGCTGAAAGGTTCCATTTTGGGGCTGAATTTGGGGATTTTGGGGCTGAATTTGGGCATTTTTGGGATGAGAGGTTCCATTTTCGGGCTGAATTTGGGGATTTTTGGGATGAGAGGTTCCATTTTGGGGCTGAATTTGGGGATTTCGGGGTGAATTTGGGCATTTTTGGGATGAGAGGTTCCATTTTTGGGGCTGAATTTGGGCATTTTTGGGATGAGAGGTTCCATTTTGGGGCTGAATTTGGGGATTTTGGGGCTGAATTTGGGCATTTTTGGGCTGAGAGGTTCCATTTTGGGGCTGAATTTGGGCATTTTTGGGCTGAATTTGGGCATTTTTGGGATGAGAGGTTCCATTTTGGGGCTGAATTTGGGCATTTTGGGGCTGAATTCGGGCATTTTTGGGATGAGAGGTTCCATTTTGGGGCTGAATTTGGGGATTTTTGGGTTGAAAGGTTCCATTTTTGGGCTGAATTTGGGGATTTTCGGGCTGAATTTGGGCATTTTTGGGATGAGAGGTTCCATTTTCGGGCTGAATTTGGGGATTTTTGGGCTGAATTTGGGCATTTTTGGGATGAGAGGTTCCATTTTCGGGCTGAATTTGGGGATTTTTGGGCTGAATTTGGGCATTTTTGGGATGAGAGGTTCCATTTTCGGGCTGAATTTGGGGATTTTTGGGTTGAAAGGTTCCATTTTTGGGCTGAATTTGGGGATTTTGGGGCTGAATTTGGGCATTTTTGGGATGAGAGGTTCCATTTTCGGGCTGAATTTGGGGATTTTTGGGCTGAATTTGGGCATTTTTGGGATGAGAGGTTCCATTTTCGGGCTGAATTTGGGCATTTTTGGGCTGAATTTGGGCATTTTTGGGATGAGAGGTTTCATTTTTGGGCTGAATTTGGGCATTTTTGGGATGAGAGGTTCCATTTTGGGGCTGAATTTGGGGATTTTGGGGCTGAATTTGGGCATTTTTGGGATGAGAGGTTCCATTTTGGGGCTGAATTTGGGCATTTTTGGGATGAGAGGTTCCATTTTGGGGCTGAATTTGGGCATTTTTGGGATGAGAGGTTCCATTTTCGGGCTGAATTTGGGCATTTTTGGGATGAGAGGTTCCATTTTCGGGCTGAATTTGGGGATTTTGGGGCTGAATTTGGGCATTTTTGGGATGAGAGGTTCCATTTTTGGGCTGAATTTGGGCATTTTTGGGATGAGAGGTTCCATTTTGGGGCTGAATTTGGGGATTTTGGGGCTGAATTCGGGCATTTTTGGGATGAGAGGTTCCATTTTGGGGCTGAATTTGGGCATTTTTGGGATGAGAGGTTCCATTTTGGGGCTGAATTTGGGGATTTTGGGGCTGAATTCGGGCATTTTTGGGATGAGAGGTTGCATTTTGGGGCTGAATTTGGGGATTTTGGGGCTGAATTTGGGCATTTTTGGGATGAGAGGTTCCATTTTGGGGCTGAATTTGGGCATTTTTGGGCTGAATTTGGGGATTTTTGGGCTGAATTTGGGCATTTTTGGGATGAGAGGTTCCATTTTCGGGCTGAATTTGGGGATTTTTGGGCTGAATTCGGGCATTTTTGGGATGAGAGGTTCCATTTTGGGGCTGAATTTGGGGATTTTGGGGCTGAATTTGGGCATTTTTGGGATGAGAGGTTCCATTTTGGGGCTGAATTTGGGCATTTTTGGGATGAGGGGTTCCATTTTCGGGCTGAATTTGGGCATTTTTGGGATGAGAGGTTCCATTTTCGGGCTGAATTTGGGGATTTTGGGGCTGAATTCGGGCATTTTTGGGATGAGAGGTTCCATTTTCGGGCTGAATTTGGGGATTTTGGGGCTGAATTTGGGCATTTTTGGGATGAGAGGTTCCATTTTGGGGCTGAATTTGGGGATTTTGGGGCTGAATTCGGGCATTTTTGGGATGAGAGGTTCCATTTTCGGGCTGAATTCGGGCATTTTTGGGATGAGAGGTTCCATTTTGGGGCTGAATTTGGGGATTTTGGGGCTGAATTCGGGCATTTTTGGGATGAGAGGTTCCATTTTCGGGCTGAATTTGGGGATTTTTGGGCTGAATTCGGGCATTTTTGGGATGAGAGGTTCCCTTTGTGCAGCGCATCCTGCGGGAGGACCCGGATTTGTCCCTCCCGGCCGCTCGAGTCCGACCCCGGGCGGGGAAACCGCGCTGGATCCTGGAGCGGGGGGCGGGGCTGGGGCTGCGCCTGCGCCGGGGCTCGGCTCCCATTGGCGGGAATTGAGAAATTCCCAGCGCCGGGAAACGCCGCGGGACGGAGCGGGAATTTTCATGGAAAAATGGAGAATTTGGGGGAGGAAATGGGGAATTTTCATGGAAAAATGGAGAATTTGGGGGAGGAAATGGGGAATTTTCATGGAAAAATGGAGAATTTGGGGGAGGAAATGGGGAATTTTCATGGAAAAATGGAGAATTTGGGGGAGGAAATGGGGAATTTTCATGGAAAAATGGAGAATTTGGGGGGAGGAAATGGGGAATTTTCATGGAAAAATGGAGAATTTGGGGGAGGAAATGGGGAATTTTCATGGAAAAATGGAGAATTTGGGGGAGGAAATGGGGAATTTTCATGGAAAAATGGAGAATTTGGGGGGAGGAAATGGGGAATTTTCATGGAAAAATGGAGAATTTGGGGGAGGAAATGGGGAATTTTCATGGAAAAATGGAGAATTTGGGGGAGGAAATGGGGAATTTTCATGGAAAAATGGAGAATTTGGGGGAGGAAATGGGGAATTTTCATGGAAAAAAATGGGGAAATTTTATGGGAAAATGGAGAATTTTCAGGGAAAAAAATGGGGAATTTTGGGGGGGAAAAAATGAGAATTTTCATGAAAAAATGGAGAATTTGGGGGAGGAAATGGGAATTTTAATGGAAAAAAATGGGGGATTTTCATGGAAAAATGGAGAATTTTTGGGGAGAAAATGAAAAATTTATGGGGGAAAATGAGAATTTTTGGGGGAAAAAATGGAGAATTTTTTGGGGAGAAAATGGGAATTTTCATGGGAAAAATGAGAAATTTTTTGGGGGAAAAATGAGAATTTTCATGGAAAAAAATGGGGAATTTTTGTGGAAAAATGGAGAATTTTAGTGGGGAAATGAGGAATTTTTGAGGGAGAAAATGGGAATTTTTGTGGGGGAAAATGGAGAATTTTCATGGAAAAATGGGGAATTTTTGGGGGGAAACTGAAAATTTTAAGGGGAGAAAATGAGAATTTTTGGGGGAAAAAATGGAGAATTTTTTGGGGAAAAATATGGGAATTTTCATGGGAAAAATGAGAAATTTTTGGGGGAAAATGGAGAATTTTCATGGAAAAAAAATTGGAGAATTTTTTGGGGGAAAATGAGAATTTCTGTGAAAAAAAAATTAGAATTATCAGGGAAAAAATGGAGAATTTTTGTGTAAAAATGGAGAATTTCCATGGAAAAAAAATGGGAATTTCCATGGAAAAAAATGGGAATTTCCATGGAAAAAAAATGGGAATTTCCATGGAAAAAAAATGGGAATTTCCATGGAAAAAAATGGGAATTTCCATGGAAAAACTGCCCTCGGAATAGAAAAAATTCCATGGAAAAAATTCCAAGAATTGGGAATTCTGCTGGAAATGTTGGAATTTTTGAGTTGGGATATTTGAATTTTTTTGGATTTTTTTTTTTTTCCCCTGGAGTTTTGGACTGGAAATTTTTGGAATTTTTGGGAATTTTTGGGGATTTTTGACTGGAATTTTTGGGGATTTTTTTTGAATTTTTGACTGAAATTTTTGGGGATTTTTGATTGGAAATTTTGGGGATTTTTTGGGAATTTTTGGGGATTTTTTGGGAATTTTTGGGGATTTTTGATTGGAAATTTTGGGGATTTTTTGGGAATTTTTGGGGATTTTTTGGGAATTTTTGGGGATTTTTGACTGAAATTTTTGGGGACTTTTTTGGGGGATTTTTGACTGAATTTTTGGGGAATTTTTTTTGGATTTTTGGGGGAATTTTTTGGGATTTTTGAATCAAATATTTGGGGATTTTTTTGGGGATTTTTGACTGAAATTTGAGGGATTTTGGACTGAATTTTGGGGGATTTTTTATGGGATTTTGGGCATTTTTTGGGGATTTTTGACTGGAAATTTTGGGGATTTTTTGGGGATTTTTGCCTGGATTTTTGGGTTTTTTTGTTGTTTTTGGGGAATTTTTTGGGATTTTTGACTGAAATTTTTGGTGATTTTTTGGGGATTTTTGACTGAATTTTTGAAATTTTTGACCGAAATTTTTGGGGAATTTTTCTGGGATATTTTTTTTTTTTTTAAATTCATTTTTTATTTTTAAATTTTTTGGGGGGGAGGGGGGAATCAGAGCTCTTTTCGACGGAACTGAGAATTTCCAGGAAATCCTTGGAATTCCAAGGGGGGGTTTGAAAAAAAAAAAAATTAAAAAATAAAAAAAAATCACGGAAATAAAAAAAATTCTGGAATCCCAGCAGGAACTGGGAGAGGAAAAATTCCGGATTTAGGAAATTTGGGGATGTTTTTCTTGTCGTTGTTATTTTTTATTGTTTTTATTATTTTGGGAATAAACGGTGCTTTGGTTGAGCTGGAATTTGGGTCGGAATTGTGGGATTTGGGGGATCTGGGTGGGAGGATGGACTGGGAGGGACTGGGATGAACTGGGAGGGACTGGGAGGAAGAAAAATGGGCTGAAAAAAGCAGATTTTGGGTCTTTTTGGAAGCAGAAATGGGAAAATTTTCCTTCTTTATCCATGGGAAAATCGGGAATTTGGACTGGGATGAACTGGGATGGACTGGGATGGACTGGGAGGGACTGGAATAAACTGGGAGGGACTGGGAGGGACTGGGAGGAAGAAAAATGGGCTGAAAAAAGCAGATTTTGGGTCTTTTTGGAAGCAGAAATGGGAAAATTTTCCTTCTTTATCCATGGGAAAATCGGGAATTTGGACTGGGATGAACTGGGATGGACTGGGATGGACTGGGAGGGACTGGAATAAACTGGGAGGGACTGGGAGGAAGAGAAATGGGCTGGAAAAAGCAGATTTTGGGTCTTTTTGGAAGCAGAAATTGGAAAATTTTCCTTCTTTGTCCGTGGAAAAATTCGGAATTTCGACTGGGATGAACTGGGATAGACTGGGATGGACTGGAATAAACTGGGAGGGACTGGAATAAACTGGGAGGGACTGGGATGGACTGGGAGGGACTGGAATAAACTGGGAGGGACTGGGAGGAAGAAAAATGGGCTGAAAAAAGCAGATTTTGGGTCTTTTTGGAAGCAGAAATGGGAAAATTTTCCTTCTTTGTCCGTGGAAAAATCGGGAATTTGGACTGGGATGGACTGGGAGGGACTGGGATGGACTGGGAGGGACTGGGATGGACTGGGAGGGACTGGAATAAACTGGGAGGGACTGGGAGGAAGAAAAATGGGCTGAAAAAAGCAGATTTTGGGTCTTTTTGGAAGCAGAAATGGGAAAATTTTCCTTCTTTGTCCGTGGAAAAATCGGGAATTTGGACTGGGATGAACTGGGAGGGACTGGGAGGGACTGGGATGAACTGGGAGGGACTGGGAGGAAGAGAAATGGGCTGAAAAAAGCAGATTTTGGGTCTTTTTGGAAGCAGAAATTGGAAAATTTTCCTTCTTTGTCCGTGGAAAAATCGGGAATTTGGACTGGGATGGACTGGGAGGGACTGGAAAGGGAGGAAAATAGGCTGAAAAAGCCGATTTTTGTTCAGTCGGAAATTCCCGTGGCTCCCGAGTTCCCTCAGGAATTCTTCCCACAAAAAGGAGTTTTTCATTCCAAACCTCCCCGGCCGCGCCCTCATCCCAAAAAAATCCTCATCCCAAAATTTTCCACCGGCCACGATCCCGCCCCTCTTTCATCCCATCCCCCTCCTCCGGCCGCTTGCCAAAATATTTTCTTTTTTCCCATTTATTTCCATTTCCCCCCTCGCTTTATTGCCATTTCTTATTTTCCCATTTTTTTTTCCCCCTTCGTTTTTACCTTCCTTTCCCCGTTTCTTTCCTTTCGCTCCCATTTGGAATTCTGGGGTTAAAAAAAAACCAACTTTTTTTAAGGGAAAAAAAAGAAAGAAAGAAAAAAACCAGGGAAAATTCGCAGTTTAAAAAAAGAAAAATCCTTGGAAAAATAAATTAGGGAAGGAGGAATCTCTGAGGGGAGAGGGGGCGTGGCCACAAGGGGACGTGGCCGCTGCCCACGCCCATATATGGGCACAAAGTAGGCGTGGCCCCACACCCACAGCACCCATATATGGCTTTAGTGGGCGCGGCCAAGCGCAATGCCCATCTATGGTTGGCGCAGCGCCGACACCCATATATGGTTATAGTAGGCGTGGCCACGAGTCGTGTCCATAATTGGATATAGTAGGCGTGGTCAAGGCGGGGATGGACCAATCAGGGCGCGAGGAGGAGGCGTGGCCAGCGTGAGGCGCCTGAGGGAGAAGGGCGGTGCTGTCGTGAGGGGCGGCCCAAAATGGCGGCGCGGCCGTGGCCGCCTCTGCTGCTGCTGCTGCTGCTGCTGCTGCTGGCGGGGCCGGACCGCGGCCCGGGCGGCTCCTCCGGGGGGTTCCGGGTGGGTTTCGGGCCCGGTCCGGCCGCCGGGTATTTCCCCGAGGAGCGCTGGAACCCGGAGTCGCCGCTGCAGCCGCCTCGCGTGGCCGTGGCGCTGCTGGCGAGGAACGCGGCCCATGCGCTGCCGCTGGTGCTGGGTGGGTTGGAGAGGCTGCGGCACCCCAAGGACAGGATGGCGCTGTGGTGGGTGAGGGGACACTGGGGGGCATGGGGACGTTGGGGGACACTGGGGACATGGGGGGACACTGGGGGGATTGGGGACACTGAGGGGACATTGGGGACACTGAGGGGACATTGGGGACACTGAGGGACGTTTGAGACACTGAGGGGATATTGGGGACACTGAGGGGACATTGGGGACACTGAGGGACATTGGGGACACTGGGGGACATTGGGGGACACTGAGGGGACATTGGGGACACTGAGGGACATTGGGGACACTGAGGGAATATTGGGGACACTGAGGGGACATTTGGGACACTGAGGGGGACACTGTGGGACATTGGGGACACTGTGGGACATTGGGGACACTGAGGGGACATTGGGGACACTGAGGGACGTTTGAGACACTGAGGGGACATTGGGGACACTGAGGGAATATTGGGGACACTGAGGGGACATTGGGGACACTGAGGGACATTGGGGATATTGGGGACACTGAGGGGACATTGGGGACACTGAGGGACATTGGGGACACTGAGGGGACATTTGGGGCACTGAGGGGACATTGGGGACACTGGGGGACATTGGGGACACTGAGGGACATTGGGGACACTGGGGGACATTGGGGGACACTGAGGGGACACTGAGGGGACACTGAGGGGACATTGGGGACACTGAGGGACATTGGGGACACTGAGGGAATATTGGGGACACTGAGGGGATATTTGGGACACTGAGGGGGACACTAAGGGACATTGGGGACACTGGGGGAACATTGGGGACACTGTGGGAACATTGGGGACACTGAGGGAACATTGGGGACTGAGGGGACACTGAGGGACATTGGGGGACACTGAAGGAACATTGGGGTCATACTAGGGGGACATTGGGGGACATCACTTGTGGACATTTGGGACATTGAGGACACTGAGGGGACATTGGGGACATCACTGGGGACATTGACGTGTGCCGCGTGTGAGTGAGGGGCTCCCTGTGTGACACTGACCTGTGTGTGACCCCCGGGTGACCCCGAGTGACCCCGTGTGACCCCGAGTGACCCCGCTGTCCCCCGCTGTCCCCTCAGGGTGGCCGTTGACCACAGCGTGGACAACAGCTCAGCCCTGCTGGCCGAGTGGCTGGGCCGGGTGCGGGGTCGCTACCACCGGGTGCTCTGGAGGCACCAGGAGGAGCCCACGTAGGTCCTGAGGGGTCCCCACTCCGATTCTGGGGGGTCCTGGGGGGGGATTTTGGGGGAGATCAGGGAGAAATTTGGGGATTTTTGGGAGGGTTTGGTCACTTTAAGGGAGGGGTCAGGAGGGGATTGAGGGGGGTCCTGGGGGAGTTTTGGGGGGTGCTTGGACATTTTTGGGGGCTCTTGGAGTGTTTGAGAGGGGTCCTGGGGGTTGATTTTGGGGATTTTTGGGAGGGTTTGGTCACTTTAAGGGGGGGGTCAGGGGGGGATTGAGGGGGGTCCTGGGGGATTTTGGGGGATTCTGAGGGAGTTTTTGGGGGTCCTGGGGGAGTTTTGGGGGGTGCTTGGACATTTTTGGGGGCTCCTGGAGTGTTTGAGAGGGGTCCTGGGGGTTGATTTTGGGGATTTTTGGGGGGGTTTGGTCACTTTAGGGAGGGGTCAGGAGGGGATTGAGGGGGGTCCTGGGGGAGTTTTTGGGGGTCCTGGGGGAGTTTTTGGGGTCCTGGGGGAGCTTTGGGGGGTGCTGGAGCGTTTTGGGGGTCCTGTGGGTGTTTGAGGGGGGTCCTGGGGGGGATTTTGGGAGAGATCAAGGAGAAATTTGGGGATTTTTGGGAGGGTTTGGTCACTTTAGGGAGTGGCCAGGAGGGGATTGAGGGGGGTTTTGGGGGGTCCTGGGGGTGGATTTTGGGGATTTCTGGGGGGGTTTGGTCACTTTAGGGAGGGGATTTTGGGGATCCTGGGGGAGTTTTGGGGGTCCTGAGGCTCTCAGAACAAATTTGGGGGGATCCTGGGGGGCTTTTTTGGGGTCTCCCCAGAATTTCGAGGTGTCCCAGGTGCCCCCCCCCCCCCGCTCCTTTCCTGACAAGTTTTGGGACTATCCCCAGATTTTTGGACTTCATGTAGATCCCTAAATTTTTCTGGGGGGGGTCCCTACGATTTTGGGGCGGGGTCTCCCCAGAATTTCGGGGTGTCCCAGGTGCCCCCCCCGGTGCCCCCCAGGTCTTTCCCCGATGAGGAGGGGCCCAAGCACTGGAGCCCCTCCCGTTACGAGCACGTGATGAGGCTGCGCCAGGAGGCCCTGGAGGCTGCCCGGGCCATGTGGGCCGATTATCTGCTGGTACTGGGGGGGGGAAAAAGGGGGGGTCCCCGAATTTGGGGAGGGGTCCCCGAATTTGGGGTGGGGTCCCTGAGGGTGTCTGAGAGCCAGGGTGAGGAGAAAAAGTCCCAACAAAAGGGGAGAAATCCAGCCCCAGGGGTGTTTGTGTCAGGTGGGGTGTGCTGGAATGGGAGGAGGGGGTCTGAGTTTGGGGAGGGGGTCCCTGAGGTGTCCCCAGGTGTGTCCCAGGTGCCCCCAGGTGTGTCCCTAGGTGTGCCCAGGTGTGTCCCAGGTGCCCCCAGGTGTCCTCTAAGTGTCCCCAGGTGTGCCCAGGTGTGTCCCAGGTGTCCTCTGATGTGACCCAGGTGTCCCCCAGTGTCCCCAGGTGTGTCCTAGCTGTCCCCAGATGTGCCTAGCTGTCCTCAGGTGTGTCCCAGCTGTCCCCAGGTGTGTCCCAGGTGTCCCCAGGTGTGTCCTAAGTGTCCCTAGGTGTGTCCCCAGGTGTGTCCCAGGTGCCCCCAGGTGTCCCCTAAGTGTCCCCAGGTGTGCCCAGGTGTCCCCAGGTGTGTCCCTAGGTGTGCCCAGGTGTCCCCAGGTGTGTCCCAGGTGTCCTCTGATGTGACCCAGGTGTCCTTCAGTGTCCCCAGGTGTGTCCCAGGTGTCCCCAGGTGTGTCCTAGCTGTCCCCAGATGTGCCTAGCTGTCCTCAGGTGTGTCCCAGGTGTCCCCAGGTGTGTCCTAAGTGTCCCTAGGTGTGTCCCCAGGTGTGTCCCAGGTGTCCCCAGGTGTGTCCTAAGTGTCCCTAGGTGTGTCCCCAGGTGTCCTCAGCTGTCCCCAGATGTGCCCCAGGTGTGCCCAGGTGTCCCCAGCTGTGTCCCAGGTATGCCCAGGTGGGCCCAGGTGTGACCCAGGTGTGCTGTCCGCAGTTCCTGGACGCTGACAATGTCCTGGTGAACCCGGACACGCTGGCCGTGCTGGTGGCCGAGAACAGAACCGTGGTGGCCCCGATGCTGGACTCGCGCGCGGCCTACTCCAACTTCTGGTGTGGGATCACCTCGCAGGTGAGGCCGGGGACAGGGGAGGGTGTGGTCACTCCCATTCCCAGTGGTCACTCCCATTCCCAGTGGTCACTCCCCCATTCCCAGTGGTCACTCCCATTCCCAGTGGTCACTCCCATTCCCAGTGGTCACCCCCCATTCCCAGTGGTCACTCCCATTCCCAGTGGTCACCCCCCATTCCCAGTGGTCACTCCCCCATTCCCAGTGGTCACTCCCATTCCCAGTGGTCACTCCCCCATTCCCAGTGGTCACTCCCCCATTCCCAGTGGTCACTCCCCATTCCCAGTGGTCACTCCCCCATTCCCAGGGGTCACTCCCATTCCCAGTGGTCACTCCCCCATTCCCAGTGGTCACTCCCCATTCCCAGTGGTCACTCCCCCATTCCCAGTGGTCACTCCCATTCCCAGTGGTCACTCCCCCATTCCCAGTGGTCATTCCCAGTGGTCACTCCCATTCCCAGTGGTCACTCCCCCATTCCCAGTGGTCACTCCCCCATTCCCATTGGTCACTCCCCATTCCCAGTGGTCACTCCCCCATTCCCAGTGGTCACTCCCATTCCCAGTGGTCACTCCCCCATTCCCAGTGGTCACTCCCCCATTCCCAGTGGTCACTCCCATTCCCAGTGGTCATTCCCAGTGGTCACTCCCATTCCCAGTGGTCACTCCCCCATTCCCAGTGGTCACTCCCATTCCCAGTGGTCACTCCCCCATTCCCAGTGGTCACTCCCCCATTCCCAGTGGTCACTCCCCATTCCCAGTGGTCATTCCCAGTGGTCACTCCCCCATTCCCAGTGGTCACTCCCCATTCCCAGTGGTCACTCCCCCATTCCCAGTGGTCACTCCCCCATTCCCAGTGGTCACTCCCATTCCCAGTGGTCACTCCCCCATTCCCAGTGGTCACTCCCATTCCCAGTGGTCACTCCCCCATTCCCAGTGGTCACTCCCATTCCCAGTGGTCACTCCCCCATTCCCAGTGGTCACTCCCATTCCCAGTGGTCACTCCCCATTCCCAGTGGTCACTCCCCCATTCCCAGTGGTCACTCCCCATTCCCAGTGGTCACTCCCCATTCCCAGTGGTCACTCCCCCATTCCCAGTGGTCACTCCCATTCCCAGTGGTCACTCCCCCATTCCCAGTGGTCACTCCCCCATTCCCAGTGGTCACTCCCATTCCCAGTGGTCACTCCCCCATTCCCAGGGGTCACTCCCCATTCCCAGGGGTCACTCCCCCATTCCCTGTGGTCACTCCCATTCCCAGTGGTCACTCCCATTCTCAGTGGTCACTCCCCCATTCCCAGTGGTCACTCCCCCATTCCCAGTGGTCACTCCCATTCCCAGTGGTCACTCCCCATTCCCAGTGGTCACTCCCCCATTCCCAGTGGTCACTCCCATTCCCAGTGGTCACTCCCCCATTCCCAGTGGTCACTCCCCCATTCCCAGTGGTCACTCCCCATTCCCAGTGGTCACTCCCCATTCCCAGTGGTCACTCCCCCATTCCCAGGGGTCACTCCCATTCCCAGGGGTCACTCCCCCATTCCCAGTGGTCACTCCCCATTCCCAGTGGTCACTCCCCCATTCCCAGTGGTCACTCCCATTCCCAGTGGTCACTCCCCCATTCCCAGTGGTCATTCCCAGTGGTCACTCCCATTCCCAGTGGTCACTCCCCCATTCCCAGTGGTCACTCCCCATTCCCAGTGGTCATTCCCAGTGGTCACTCCCCATTCCCAGTGGTCACTCCCCCATTCCCAGTGGTCACTCCCATTCCCAGTGGTCACTCCCCCATTCCCAGTGGTCACTCCCATTCCCAGTGGTCACTCCCCATTCCCAGTGGTCACTCCCCCATTCCCAGTGGTCACTCCCATTCCCAGTGGTCACTCCCCCATTCCCAGTGGTCACTCCCCCATTCCCAGTGGTCACTCCCCATTCCCAGTGGTCACTCCCCCATTCCCAGTGGTCACTCCCATTCCCAGTGGTCACTCCCCCATTCCCAGTGGTCACTCCCCATTCCCAGTGGTCACTCCCCCATTCCCAGTGGTCACTCCCATTCCCAGTGGTCACTCCCCCATTCCCAGTGGTCATTCCCAGTGGTCACTCCCATTCCCAGTGGTCACTCCCCCATTCCCAGTGGTCACTCCCCATTCCCAGTGGTCATTCCCAGTGGTCACTCCCCATTCCCAGTGGTCACTCCCCCATTCCCAGTGGTCACTCCCATTCCCAGTGGTCACTCCCCCATTCCCAGTGGTCACTCCCATTCCCAGTGGTCACTCCCCATTCCCAGTGGTCACTCCCCCATTCCCAGTGGTCACTCCCATTCCCAGTGGTCACTCCCCCATTCCCAGTGGTCACTTCCATTCCCAGTGGTCACTCCCCCATTCCCAGTGGTCACTCCCCCATTCCCAGTGGTCACTCCCCCATTCCCAGTGGTCACTCCCATTCCCAGTGGTCACTCCCCCATTCCCAGTGGTCACTCCCCCATTCCCAGTGGTCACTCCCCCATTCCCAGTGGTCACTCCCATTCCCAGTGGTCACTCCCATTCCCAGTGGTCACTCCCCCATTCCCAGTGGTCACTCTCCCATTCCCAGTGGTCACTCCCCCATTCCCAGTGGTCACTCCCCCATTCCCAGTGGTCACTCCCCCATTCCCAGTGGTCACTCCCATTCCCAGTGGTCACTCCCATTCCCAGTGGTCACTCCCCCATTCCCAGTGGTCACTCCCCCATTCCCAGTGGTCACTCCCCCATTCCCAGTGGTCACTCCCATTCCCAGTGGTCACTCCCATTCCCAGTGGTCACTCCCATTCCCAGTGGTCACTCCCCATTCCCAGTGGTCACTCCCCCATTCCCAGTGGTCACTCCCCATTCCCAGTGGTCACTCCCCCATTCCCAGTGGTCACTCCCATTCCCAGTGGTCACTCCCATTCCCAGTGGTCACTCCCCATTCCCAGTGGTCACTCTCCCATTCCCAGTGGTCACTCTCCCATTCCCAGGGCTATTACCGCCGTACCCCCGCCTATTTGCCGATCCGGCGCCGGGAGCGCCGGGGCTGTTTCGCGGTGCCGATGGTTCACTCCACGTTCCTGCTGGATCTGCGCCGGGAGCGTTCCCGGGACCTGGCGTTCTACCCGCCCCCACCCGGCTACAGCGGCGCCTTCGACGACATCATCGTCTTTGCTGCCGCCTGCCGGCACGCCGGTACGGCTCGGGATGGGATTGTTTGGGTTGGGGATTGGGAGGGTTGGTTTGGGTTGAGTTGGGTTTGGTTGGGTTGCGTTGTGTTGAGTTGGGTTTGGTTTGGCTGGGTTGGTTGGGTTTGGTTGAGTTAGGTCTGGTTAGGTTGGGTTGGGTTGTGGTGAGTTGGGTTAAATTTGGTTAGGTTGGTTTGAGTTGGGTTGGGTTGAGTTGGGTTGGGTTTGGTTTGGTTGGATTGGGTTGGGTTGGGTTGTGTTGGGTTGAGTTAGGTCTGGTTAGGTTGTGTTGAGTTGGGTTTGATTTGGTTGGATTGGTTGGTTTTGAATTGCGTTGGGTTGAATTGGATTGGGTTGTGTTGAGTTTGGTTGGGTTGGGTTGAGTTGGGTTTGGTTTGGTTAGATTGGTTGGTTTTGAGTTGCGTTGGGTTGAATTGGATTGGGTTGTGTTGAGTTGGGTTGGGTTGGTTTTAGGTTGGGTTGAGTTGGGTTTGGTTGAGTTGGGTTGAGTTGGGTTTGGTTGGGTTGGTTGGTTTGAGTTTGGTTGAGTTGGATTGGGTTGTGTTGAGTTGGGTTTGGTTGGACTGGGTTGGGTTGAGTTGGGTTTGGTTGGGTTGGGTTGGTTTAAGTTTGGTTGGGTTTGGTTGGGTTGGTTGAGTCATTCCCAATCCCATTCCCAATCCCAGTCCCGACATTCCCGACGTTCCCGTTCCAGGGGTGCAGATGTTCGTGTCCAACCGGGAGCAGTTCGGGTTCCTGCCGGTGCCGCTGCGCTCCCAGAGCTCCCTGCGGGACGAGGCCGAGAACTTCCTGCACGTCCAGCTGGAGATCATGGGTGAGATCCCAACGGATCCTGATGGATCCAAATGAATTCCAATGGATCCCGACGGATCCCGACAGATCCCAGTGGATCCCGGTGAATCCTGATGGATCCCGGCCGATCCCGATGGATCCCAACGGGTCCTGATGGATCCCGGAAGATCCCGATGGATCCCAACGGGTCCTGATGGGTCCCGGACGATCCCGATGGATCCCAGCGGGTCCTGATGGATCCCGGCCGATCCCGATGGATCCCAACGGGTCCTGATGGATCCCTGCCGATCCCGATGGATCCCAACGGGTCCTGATGGATCCCGGCCGATCCCAATGGATCCCAACGGGTCCTGATGGGTCCTGGACGATCCTGATGGATCCCAACGGGTCCTGATGGATCCCAGCCAATCCCGATGGATCCCAACGGGTCCTGATGGATCCCGGCTGATCCCGATGGATCCCAACGGGTCCTGATGGATCCCGGCTGATCCCGATGGATCCCAACGGGTCCTGATGGGTCCTGGACGATCCTGATGGATCCCAACGGGTCCTGATGGGTCCTGGAAGATCCTGATGGATCCCAACGGGTCCTGATGGATCCTGGAAGATCCCGATGGATCCCAACGGGTCCTGATGGATCCCGGCTGATCCCGATGGATCCCAACGGGTCCTGATGGGTCCTGGACGATCCTGATGGATCCCAACGGGTCCTGACATGTTCTGGTGGGATCTGACAGATCCCAACTGATCCCTGCAGATCCCGAGGGATCCCAATAGATCTGGGACCTTGGGATCATCGCATGGGATTCAGGGGAGAGAAAGATCCCGATGGATTCAGGATTTGGGATCAGCCCAAGGGATCTCAGGATCATGGGATCCTGGGATGGGATCCCTGGTTTTGGGGAATCTTCCTCCTCCAGGATGGAAAAAGTTCCTTTGGGATTTGGGGATCGTTCCCATGGGATTTGGGGATCGTTCCCATGGGATTTGGGGATCGTTCCTTTGGGATTTGGGGATCGTTCCCATGGGATTTGGGGATCGTTCCTTTGGGATTTGGGGATCGT
The DNA here is from genome assembly GCF_963662255.1 of Cinclus cinclus. Taxonomy (NCBI): domain Eukaryota; kingdom Metazoa; phylum Chordata; class Aves; order Passeriformes; family Cinclidae; genus Cinclus; species Cinclus cinclus. The sequence continues at coordinate 1,585,567 of NC_085077.1, forward strand.
TCCCATGGGATTTGGGGATCGTTCCCATGGGATTTGGGGATCGTTCCCATGGGATTTGGGGATCGTTCCTTTGGGATTTGGGGATCGTTCCCATGGGATTTGGGGATCGTTCCCATGGGATTTGGGGATCGTTCCTTTGGGATTTGGGGATCGTTCCTTTGGGATTTGGGGATCGTTCCCATGGGATTTGGGGATCGTTCCCATGGGATTTGGGGATCGTTCCTTTGGGATTTGGGGATCGTTCCCATGGGATTTGGGGATCGTTCCTTTGGGATTTGGGGATCGTTCCCATGGGATTTGGGGATCGTTCCTTTGGGATTTGGGGATCGTTCCCATGGGATTTGGGGATCGTTCCCATGGGATTTGGGGATCGTTCCCATGGGATTTGGGGATCGTTCCTTTGGGATTTGGGGATCGTTCCCATGGGATTTGGGGATCGTTCCCATGGGATTTGGGGATCGTTCCTTTGGGATTTGGGGATCGTTCCTTTGGGATTTGGGGATCGTTCCCATGGGATTTGGGGATCGTTCCCATGGGATTTGGGGATCGTTCCTTTGGGATTTGGGGATCGTTCCTTTGGGATTTGGGGATCGTTCCCATGGGATTTGGGGATCGTTCCCATGGGATTTGGGGATCGTTCCTTTGGGATTTGGGGATCGTTCCCATGGGATTTGGGGATCGTTCCCATGGGATTTGGGGATCGTTCCTTTGGGATTTGGGGATCAGTCCTTTGGGATTTGGGGATCGTTCCCTTGGGATTTGGGGATCGTTCCCATGGGATTTGGGGATCGTTCCTTTGGGATTTGGGGATCGTTCCCATGGGATTTGGGGATCATTCCTTTGGGATTTGGGGATCAGTCCTTTGGGATTTGGGGATCGTTCCCATGGGATTTGGGGATCGTTCCTTTGGGATTTGGGGATCGTTCCTTTGGGATTTGGGGATCAGTCCTTTGGGATTTGGGGATCGTTCCCTTGGGATTTGGGGATCGTTCCCATGGGATTTGGGGATCGTTCCCATGGGATTTGGGGATCGTTCCTTTGGGATTTGGGGATCGTTCCCATGGGATTTGGGGATCGTTCCTTTGGGATTTGGGGATCGTTCCCATGGGATTTGGGGCTCATTCCCATGGGATTCTCCTGTTCCCACAGTGAAGCTCCCTCCTGCTGAGCCCTCTCCCAACGTTTGGGTCCCTCCCAAGGTTCTGGACAAGCTGGGATTTGATGAGGTCCGAGCCCCTCCCTCGGAATTCCGGCCAGCGTCCCCCTCCCCCTCCAGATTTGGGGCCTTTCCCACTTTTGCCTTGGGATTTTGCGTCGTTCTCCTCGGGTTTTTTTAGGATTACGGGTATTTTTCCCTTTATTTCAGGATTTTTGGGTCCTGTTCTTCTTTATTTCAGGATTTTTGGGGTCAGTTTCCCCATTTTCTCCCACATTTCACCATTTCCCCTCTGAATTTTGGGTTCAATCTCCCCATTTCCCCCCAACATTTCCCCATTTCCTCCTCAATTTCCCCTTGAATTTTGGGGTGAATGTCCCCTTTTCCCCTGAATTTTCGGGTGAATTTCCCCAAATTTCCCCTCTGAATTTTGGGTTCAATCTCCCCATTTCCCCCCAACATTTCCCCATTTTCTCTTCAATTTCCCCCTGAATTTTGGGGTGAATTTCCCCAAATTTCCCCTTGGCTTTTGGTGTAAATTTCCCCCAAAATTTCCTCCTTTTTCTCCCCCCTTTCCCCCTGAATTTTGGGTTCAATCCCCCCATTTCCCCCCAACATTTCCCCATTTCCTCCTCAATTTCCCTCTGAATTTTGGGGCGAATTTCCCCTTTTCCACTGAATTTTGGGGTGAATTTCCCCTTTTCCCCTGAATTTTGGGGTGAATTTCCCCAAATTTCCCCTCTGAATTTTGGGTTTAATCTCCCCATTTCCCCCCAACATTTCCCCATTTCCTCCTCAATTTCCCTCTGAATTTTGGGGTGAATTTCCCCTTTTCCACTGAATTTTGGGGTGAATTTCCCCTTTTCCCCTGAATTTTGGGGTGAATTTCCCCAAATTTCCCCTCTGAATTTTGGATTCAATCCCCCCATTTCCCCCCCAACATTTTCTCCTTTTTCTCCCCCCTTCCCCCCTGAATTTTGGGTTCAATCCCCCCATTTTCCCCCCATTTTTCCCCCCATTTTTCCCTTGAATCCCAGGTATTCCTGATCAACCTGCAGCGCCGCTCCGACCGCCGGGCGCGGATGCTCCGCACGCTGCAGGAATTGGGAATTTCCCCCAAACTGGTGGAGGCCGTGGACGGCCGGTGAGCCCCTGGTGGCTGGAGGGATTGGGAATTCCAAAATTCCTTGGGAATCCAGCCGGAATTCCCTTCTGGGACGTTGCTGGCTCCTCAGGGCCCTGAACAGCAGCCAGGTGGAGGAGCTGGGGGTGCGGATGCTGCCGGGATATCGGGATCCTTTCCACGGGAGACCCCTGACCCGGGGGGAGGTGGGCTGCTTCCTCAGCCACTTCCGGGTGTGGCAGGAGGTGAGCAGTGAGAAATTCGGGAATTTGGGAATTCTGGGAGGGGTTCCGGGATGGAATTTGGGATCTGAGGAAGTTCTGAGGAATTCAGGGAATTCTGAAGGAGCCGCTGCTTCCTCAGCCACTTCCGGGTGTGGCAGGAGGTGAGCAGTGAGAAATTCAGGAATTTGGGAATTCTGGGGGGGGGGTTCCGGGATGGAATTTGGGATCTGAGGAAGTTCTGAGGAATTCAGGGAATTCTGAAGGAGCCGCTGCTTCCTCAGCCACTTCCGGGTGTGGCAGGAGGTGAGGAGTGAGAAATTTGGGAATTTGGGATGGGAATTTGGGAATGTTGGGGGTTCTGAGAGAGCTGGAATGGGAATTTAGGGGGCTGGGATGGAATTTCGGGGGTCCTGGGATGGAATTTGGGATCTGGGAAGTTCTGAGGAATTCAGGGAATTCTGAAGGAGCCGCTGCTTCCTCAGCCACTTCCGGGTGTGGCAGGAGGTGAGGAGTGAGAAATTTGGGAATTTGGGATGGGAATTTGGGAATGTTGGGGGTTCTGAGAGAGCTGGAATGGGAATTTAGGGGGCTGGGATGGAATTTCGGGGGTCCTGGGATGGAATTTGGGATCTGGGAAGTTCTGAGGAATTCAGGGAATTCTGAAGGAGCCGCTGCTTCCTCAGCCACTTCCGGGTGTGGCAGGAGGTGAGGAGTGAGAAATTTGGGAATTTGGGATGGGAATTTGGGAATGTTGGGGGTTCTGAGAGAGCTGGAATGGGAATTTAGGGGGCTGGGATGGAATTTCGGGGGTCCTGGGATGGAATTTGGGATCTGGGAAGTTCTGAGGAATTCAGGGAATTCTGAAGGAGCCGCTGCTTCCTCAGCCACTTCCGGGTGTGGCAGGAGGTGAGGAGTGAGAAATTCGGGAATTTGGGATGGGAATTTGGGAATGTTGGGGGTTCTGAGAGAGCTGGAATGGGAATTTAGGGGGCTGGGATGGAATTTCGGGGGTCCTGGGATGGAATTTGGGATCTGGGAAGTTCTGAGGAATTCAGGGAATTCTGAAGGAGCCGCTGCTTCCTCAGCCACTTCCGGGTGTGGCAGGAGGTGAGCAGTGAGAAATTCAGGAATTTGGGAATTCTGGGGGGGGGGTTCCGGGATGGAATTTGGGATCTGAGGAAGTTCTGAGGAATTCAGGGAATTCTGAAGGAGCCGCTGCTTCCTCAGCCACTTCCGGGTGTGGCAGGAGGTGAGCAGTGAGAAATTCAGGAATTTGGGAATTCTGGGGGGGGGGTTCCGGGATGGAATTTGGGATCTGAGGAAGTTCTGAGGAATTCAGGGAATTCTGAAGGAGCCGCTGCTTCCTCAGCCACTTCCGGGTGTGGCAGGAGGTGAGGAGTGAGAAATTTGGGAATTTGGGATGGGAATTTGGGAATGTTGGGGGTTCTGAGAGAGCTGGAATGGGAATTTAGGGGGCTGGGATGGAATTTCGGGGGTCCTGGGATGGAATTTGGGATCTGGGAAGTTCTGAGGAATTCAGGGAATTCTGAAGGAGCCGCTGCTTCCTCAGCCACTTCCGGGTGTGGCAGGAGGTGAGGAGTGAGAAATTCGGGAATTTGGGAATTCTGGGAGGGGTTCCGGGATGGAATTTGGGATCTGAGGAATTCCAGGGAATTCCCATGGATGGGAGAGAGCCGCTGCTTCCTCAGCCACTTATTTTTGGGATATTTTGGGTCGATCCCAGGGGATTTTGGATCCGGGATGGGATTTTTGGGATATTTTGGGTCAATCCCAGGGGATTTTGGATCCGGGATGGGATTTTTGGGATATTTTGGGTCAATCCCAGGGGATTTTGGATCCGGGATGGGATTTTGGGTCGATCCCAGGGGATTTTGGATCCGGGATGGGATTTTTGGGATATTTTGGGTCAATCCCAGGGGATTTTGGGTGCGGGATGGGATTTTTGGGGTATTTTGGGTGGGTCCCAGGGGGTTCAGGGAGTTCCCATCTGGATCCCCCACCCCACGCCGGCGGCGTCCCCAGATCTCGGCGCGGGGCCTGCAGCGCTCGCTGGTGTTCGAGGACGATCTGCGCTTCGAGGTTTTCTTCCGCAGCCGCCTGACGGAGCTGATGGAGCAGCTGGAGGAGAAGGGCATCGACTGGGACCTCATGTGAGCCTTCGGCGTCATCATCACCCTCATCATCCTCATCTTCCATGATCCCACTGATCTCATTGACCTCATTGATCTCATTCATTCCATTGATCCCATTGATGTCATTCTTCCCAATGGCCCCATTGATTCCACTGACCCCATTGACCTCATTGATTCCCCATTGATCCCATTGACCTCATTGATCCCATTGACCTCATTGATCCCATTGACCTCATTGATCTCATTCATTCCATTGATCCCATTGATGTCATTCTTCCCAATGGCCCCATTGATTCCCCATTGATCCCATTGACCTCATTGATCCCCATTGATCCCATTGACCTCACTGATCCCATTGACATCACTGATCTCATTCATTCCATTGATCCCGTTGATGTCTTTCATCCCAATGGCCCCATTGATTCCACTGACCCCATTGACCTCATTGATTCCCCATTGATCCCATTGACCTCACTGTTCCCATTGACCTTACTGGTCTCATTGATACCATTGATCCCATTGACCTCATTGACCCCACTGATCCCATTGACCTCACTGACCCCATTCATTCCATTGATCCCATTGACCTTATTGATCTCATTCATTCCATTGATCCCGTTGATGTCATTTATCCCAATGGCCCCATTGATTCCACTGACCCCATTGATCTCATTGATCCCATTGACCTCATTGACCTCACTGTTCCCATTGACCTTACTGGTCTCATTGATTCCATTGATCCCATTGACTTCATTGACCCCACTGATCCCATTGACACAATTGATCTCTTTGATCCCATTGACCTCACTGACCCCATTCATTCCATTGATCCCATTGACCTTATTGATCTCATTCATTCCGTTGATCCCATTGATGTCATTCATCCCAATGGCCCCATTGATCTCATTGATGCCATTGACCACATTGATGTCACTGATCCCATTGATCTCATTGATTCCATTGATCCCATTGACCTCACTGATCCCATTGACCTCATTGACCCCATTAATTCCAGTGATCCCACTGACACAATTGATCGCCTTGATCCCATTGATGTCATTCATCCCAATGGCCCCATTGATGCCATTGACCCCATTGACCTCATTGATCCCATTGACCTCATTGACCCCATTAATTCCATTGATCCCATTGACCTCTTTGATCCCATTGACACAATTGATCTCTTTGATGCCATTGACCCCATTGATCCCACTGACCTCATTGATCCCATTGACCCCATTGATCCCATTGACCTTATTGATCTCATTGATTCCACTGACCCCATTGATCTCATTGATCCCATTGACCTCATTGATCCCCACTGATCCCACTGACCTCATTGATCCCATTGATCCCATTGACTTTATTGATCTCATTGACCTCATTGATCCCACTGACCTCATTGATCCCATTGACCTCATTGATCCCATTGACACAATTGATCTCTTTGATTTCATTGACCTCATTGATCTCATTCATTCCATTGATCCCATTGATGTCATTTATCCCAATGGCCCCATTGATTCCACTGACCCCATTGATCTCATTGATCCCATTGACCTCATTGACCTCACTGTTCCCATTGACCTTACTGGTCTCATTGATTCCATTGATCCCATTGACTTCATTGACCCCACTGATCCCATTGACACAATTGATCTCTTTGATCCCATTGACCTCACTGACCCCATTCATTCCATTGATCCCATTGACCTTATTGATCTCATTCATTCCGTTGATCCCATTGATGTCATTCATCCCAATGGCCCCATTGATTCCACTGACCCCATTGATCTCATTGATCCCATTGACCTCATTGACCTCACTGTTCCCATTGACCTTACTGGTCTCATTGATTCCATTGATCCCATTGACTTCATTGACCCCACTGATCCCATTGACACAATTGATCTCTTTGATCCCATTGACCTCACTGACCCCATTCATTCCGTTGATCCCATTGATGTCATTCATCCCAATGGCCCCATTCACACCATTGACCCCATTGATCTCAGTGACCCCATTGACCTCGATGACCCCATTGATCCCATTGATCCCACTGACCCCAGTGACCCCACTCCCCCCTTTCCCGCAGTTACCTGGGCCGGAAGCGGCTGGAGCCGGAGCGTTCGGAGCGCGCCGTTCCCGGCGTGCGGCAGCTGCTGCGCCCGGGTTACTCCTATTGGAGCCTGGGCTACGCGCTGTCCCTGCGCGGGGCCCGCAAGCTCCTGCAGGCTCAGCCCTTGGGCAAAATGATCCCCGTGGATGAGTTCCTGCCCCTCATGTTCGACCGGCACCCCAGGTACGGGATTTGGGGCATCTGGGGGGTTTGAGTCGGGGATTTATGGGATTTGTGGGGTTTGAGTCAGGGATTTGTGGGATTTGTGGGATTTGGAGTCAGGGATTTGTGGGATTTGTGGGGTTTGAGTCAGGGATTTGTGGGATTTGTGGGGTTTGAGTCAGGGATTTGTGGGATTTGTGGGATTTGGAGTCAGGGATTTGTGGGATTTATGGGATTTGTGGGATTTATGGTCAGGGATTTATGGGATTTATGGGATTTGGGGTCAGGGATTTATGGGATTTGTGGGGTTTGAGTCAGGGATTTGTGGGATTTGTGGGATTTGGAGTCAGGGATTTGTGGGATTTGGAGTCAGGGATTTGTGGGATTTATGGGATTTGTGGGATTTATGGTCAGGGATTTATGGGATTTGTCATCAGGGATTTATGGGATTTATGGGATTTGGGGTCAGGGATTTATGGGATTTGTGGGGTTTGAGTCAGGGATTTATGGGATTTGTGGGATTTATGGGATTTAGGGTCAGGGATTTATGGGATTTATGGGATTTGGGATCCAGGATTTATGGGATTTGTGGGATTTGGAGTCAGGGATTTATGGGATTTGTGGGGTTTGAGTCAGGGATTTATGGGATTTGTGGGATTTGGGGTCAAGGATTTATGGGATTTATGGGATTTGTGGGATTTATGGTCAGGGATTTATGGGATTTGTCATCAGGGATTTGTGGGATTTATGGGATTTGGGGTCAGGGATTTATGGGATTTATGGGATTTGGGATCCAGGATTTATGGGATTTGTGGGATTTATGGGATTTGGGGTCAAGGATTTATGGGATTTGTGGGATTTATGGGATTTATGGGATTTGTTGTCAGGGATTTATGGGGTTTATGGGATTTGTCGTCAGGGATTTGTGGGATTTATGGGATTTGGGGTCACGGATTTGTGGGATTTGTGGGATTTGGGGTCAAGGGTTTATGGGATTTATGGGATTTATGGGATTTGTGGGATTTGGGATCTGGGATTTATGGGATTTATGGGATTTGTGGGATTCGGGGTCAGGGATTTGTGGGATTTATGGGATTTGTGGGATTCGGGGTCAGGGATTTATGGGATTTATGGGATTTGTGGGATCTGGAGGCTCAGCCCTTGGGCAAAATTTCTCCCCCCGTTTCTCCCCATCCTTTTCCAGCCCCGAATATTCCCGGCACTTTTCCCGCCGGGATCTGGAGGCGTTTTCCGCGGATCCTCTGCTCCTTTTCCCCACTCACTACACGGGAGACCCCGGCTACGTCAGCGACACCGAGACCCCCCCGGAGCCCCCCGAAACCTGGCACGGACGGGATTACCCACGGGAACCCCCCACTTCCCAAAATTCCCGCAATTCCCAAAATTCCCGCAATTCCCGCAATTCCCAACCCTCCCGCGACGAGCTCTGACCCCCGATTCTGGCTTTTTTTTTGGTTTTTTTTTTGGGGGGGGGGGTCGGAATCTTTTTATTCTCAAATAAAGTATTTTTTATTTTTATTTTTATTTTTAATCGTCTCTGTTGGGTTTTTTTCTTTTTTTTCCTTTTTCTGCCAAAATCCGAAATTTCGCCCTGAAAAATCCTGAAATTTCGCCCCTCAAAAATTCCCAAATTTCTACCCCCCGAAATTGCCGAATGTCATCCCCAAAATTCCCAAATTTCACCCCAAAATTCCCCAATTTCATCCCCAAAACTCCCAAAATTTATCCCCAAAATCCCACCCCATAATATCCCAAATTTCATCCCCGAAATCCCCGAATTTCACTCCCAAAATTCCACCCCTAAAATTCCACCCCCAAAATCCCCAAATTTCACCCCCAAAATTCCCAGATTTCGCCCACAAAAATTCCCACATTTCATCCCCAAAATCACCGAATTTTACCCCAAAAATTCCAAAATTTCATCCCCAAAAGTCCCAAATTTGGGATTTCTGGGGGCATTTGGGGTTTTGGGTGGATTTTGGGGGATTTTTTTTGGGAAGATTTTTTGGGATAATTTTGGGACAGTTTTGGGATATTCTCGGGATGGTTTTTGGGATATTTTCGGGATGGTTTTTGGGATATTTTTGGGGTGATTTTGGGATATTTTTGGGGTGATTTTTGGGATATTTTTGGGGTGATTTTGGGGTGGTTTTTGGGGTGTTTGGGGTCAGAGCTCGTCGTGCTCCTCGTGCACAGGTGGGGGCTCCCTGCAGGCCGCAGGTGTCTCCAGCTCCAGCAGGTACTCGCAGCGACTCGGCTCCGCCGCCGCCGTCAGCGCCGTGTCCGGAGCACACCTGAGGCGCACCTGGGCGGGGACAGGGACACAGGTGAGACACCTGGGGTGCACCTGGGGTACTGACATACACCTGGAGCACACCTGGGTGAGGACAGGGATGCAGGTGATGCAAAAGACACACAGGTGTGTACAGGTGTGTACAGGTGTGTCTCTCACCGTGGTGGCCCTCTTGGGTCCCTGCCAGCACCCCGTGTCACACAGGTGTGTACAGGTGTATCACAGGTGTATCACAGGTGTGTACAGGTGTGTACAGGTGTGTCACAGGTGTGTACAGGTGTGTCACAGGTGTATCACAGGTGTGTCCAGGTGTATCACAGGTGTGTACAGGTGTGTACAGGTGTGTACAGGTGTGTGTCTCACCGTGGTGGTCCTCTTGGGTCCCTGCCAGCACCCCGTGTCACACAGGTGTATCACAGGTGTATCACAGGTGTGTACAGGTGTGTACAGGTGTATCGCAGGTGTGTCACAGGTGTGTACAGGTGTGTACAGGTGTATCACAGGTGTATCACAGGTGTGTACAGGTGTGTCACAGGTGTGTCACAGGTGTGTCCAGGTGTGTCACACACTCACCGTGGTGGCCCTGTTGGGTCCCTGCCAGCACCCCGTGTCACACAGGTGTGTACAGGTGTGTCCAGGTGTATCACAGGTGTGTACAGGTGTATCACAGGTGTGTACAGGTGTATCACAGGTGTGTCACAGGTGTGTACAGGTGTGTCACACACTCACCGTGGTGGCCCTGTTGGGTCCCTGCCAGCACCCCGTGTCACACAGGTGTGTACAGGTGTGTCCAGGTGTATCACAGGTGTGTCCAGGTGTATCACAGGTGTGTACAGGTGTATCACAGGTGTGTCACACACTCACCGTGGTGGCTCTGTTGGGTCCCTGCCAGCACCCCGTGTCACACAGGTGTGTACAGGTGTGTCCAGGTGTATCACAGGTGTGTACAGGTGTATCACAGGTGTGTACAGGTGTGTACAGGTGTGTCACAGGTGTGTACAGGTGTATCACAGGTGTGTACAGGTGTGTCACAGGTGTGTACAGGTGTGTCCAGGTGTATCACAGGTGTGTCCAGGTGTATCACAGGTGTGTACAGGTGTGTCACAGGTGTATCACAGGTGTGTACAGGTGTATCACAGGTGTATCACAGGTGTGTCCAGGTGTGTCACAGGTGTGTCCAGGTGTGTCACACACTCACCGTGGTGGCTCTGTTGCGTCCCTGCCAGCACCCCGTGTCACACAGGTGTGTACAGGTGTGTACAGGTGTGTCCAGGTGTATCACAGGTGTGTCCAGGTGTATCACAGGTGTGTACAGGTGTGTACAGGTGTGTCCAGGTGTGTCACAGGTGTCACACAGGTGTGTCCAGGTGTGTCACACACTCACCGTGGTGGCTCTGTTGGGTCCCTGCCAGCACCCCGTGTCACACAGGTGTATACAGGTGTGTCCAGGTGTATCACAGGTGTGTACAGGTGTGTCACAGGTGTATCACAGGTGTGTACAGGTGTGTCACAGGTGTCACACAGGTGTGTCCAGGTGTGTCACACACTCACCGTGGTGGCTCTGTTGGGTCCCTGCCAGCACCCCGTGTCACACAGGTGTGTACAGGTGTGTCCAGGTGTATCACAGGTGTGTACAGGTGTGTACAGGTGTGTCACAGGTGTGTCACAGGTGTGTACAGGTGTATCACAGGTGTGTACAGGTGTATCACAGGTGTGTACAGGTGTGTACAGGTGTATCACAGGTGTGTCCAGGTGTATCACAGGTGTGTACAGGTGTGTCACAGGTGTGTCACAGGTGTGTACAGGTGTATCACAGGTGTGTACAGGTGTATCACAGGTGTGTACAGGTGTGTACAGGTGTGTCCAGGTGTGTCACAGGTGTGTCCAGGTGTGTCACACACTCACCGTGGTGGCTCTGTTGGGTCCCTGCCAGCACCCCGTGCCCCCCTCGTATTTCTGGGCTCCGAATTTGTCGCCTTCGGGTCCTGCCCAGGAACCCCAGAGCCTGCGGGGGAGGGGCGGGGTCAGGTGACACCTGAGGGAGGGTCACGTGACACCTGGGGAGGGGTCAGGTGACACCTGAGGGAGGTCACGTGACACCGGGACCCTGCCCAAGGAGTTTTTAGGGCACATTGGGGTCACCTGGGGGATTTTTGGGGTGATTTTTGGGGTGATTTTTGGGGATATTTTGGGTGATTTTGGGGTGATTTTTGGGGATGTTTCGGGGATATTTTTTGGGATATTCAGGGTGATTTTTGGGGGTGTTTTGGGGACATTTGGGGTGATTTTGGGGGAGGTTTTGGGGATATTCAGGATGATTTTTGGGGATATTTCAGGGTGATTTTGGGGTGATTTTTGGGGATATTTCGGGGACATTTGGGGTGATTTTTGGGGTGATTTTTGGGGATATTCAGGATGATTTTTGGGGTGATTTCGGGGGGATTTCGGGGATGTTTTTGGGGCGATTTTGGGGATTTTTTAGGGTGATTTTTGGGGGATGTTTTTGGGGTGCCCTGACCCCAGGTTGGTCTCGGCGCCGCCGTTTTTGGGTCTCTGGGTGACGCGCTGGAAGGGGCAGAGCCGGTACAGGTACCTGGGGGGGGGGATGGGAGGGGTCAGGGACACCCCAAAAACATCCCCAGGACCCCTCCCCAAAATCCCACGGGACCCCTCCCCAAAGAACCCCCACCCCCAGACCCCAAAATCCCATCCAGAAGCTCCCCAGGACCCCCCAAAATCCCCCCCCAGGATACCCCAAATTTCCCCAAAATCCCCCCAAATTCCCCCCAAAACCCCCCCAGACCCCCTAAATTTCCCCAAGGACCCCCCCAAACCTCCCCAAAATCCCCCCAGGGATCCCCCAAAATCCCCCCCAAATCCAACCCCCCAAACACCCCCAAATCCCCCCCGGGACTCCCCAAATTTCTCCCAAATCCCCCCCGCAGGATCCCCTAAATTCCCCAGGACCCCCCAAATTTCCCCCAAATTCCCCCCAGGACCCCCCAAATTCCACAAGGACCCCCCCATATCCCCCCCAAATTCCCTCCAGGACCCCCCAAATTCCCTCAGGAGCCCCCAAATTCCCCCCAAATCTCTCCCAAATTCCCCAAGGACCCCCCAAATCCCCCCCAGATCCCCCCCAGGACCCCCCCAAATCCCCCCCAGGACCCTCCAAATCCCCCCCTGGACCTCCCCAATCCCCCCCTGGACCCCCCAAATCCCCCCCAGGACCCCCCAAATCCCCCCCAGATCCCCCCCAGGACCCCCCAAATCCCCCCAGGACCCCCCCAAATCCCCCCCAGATCCCCCCAGCCCCCCCCCCCCTCCCCCCCCACTCACTCGCTGGTGCCCAGCTCCCAGCACTGGTTGTACAGGTACCAAAATTCCCCCTCGGGCCCAAAATCCAACCCCAATTCCAGCTCCAGGGCCCTGGGAGGCACAAATTGGGGTGGGGGGGTCGGGGGGGGGTCCCCAAAATCCCACCAGGACCCCCCCCACCCCCCCCCAAAAAAAATCCCGATCTCCAAAACCCCCCCAAATTCCTGCTGGGGCTCAGGGAAACTGAGGCACGGGGGGGGGCGGGGCTCTAAAGGGGTTTTGGGGTCCTCAGGGTGGATTTTTGGGGTCCCAGGTCAGTTTTTGGGGTCCCAGGTCAGTTTTTGGGGTCCCCAGGTCAGTTTTTTTGGGGTCCCTGGTGTGATTTTTGGGATTCCAGTTCAGTTTTTTGGGGTCCAAGGTCGGATTTTTGTGGTTCCTAGGGAGGATTTTTGGGGTCCTGAGTTGATTTTTGGGGTCCCAGGTCACTTTTTTGGGGTCCCCGAGGTGATTTTTGGGGTCCTGAGATAATTTTTGGAGTTCCTGAGATGATTTTTGGGATCCCCAAGGTGATTTTTGGGGTCCCCGAGTTGATTTTTAGGGTCCCTGAGATAATTTTTAGGGTCCCAGGTCACTTTTTTGGGGTCCCTGAGCTGATTTTTGGGATCCCAGAGTTGATTTTCGGGGTTCTGAGATGATTTTTGGGGTCCCTGAGATGATTTTTGGAGTCCCAGGTCACTTTTTTGGGGACCCCGAGGTGATTTTTGGGGTCCCAGGTCAGGTTTTTGGGGTCCCCGAGGTGATTTTTGGGGTCCCCGAGGTGATTTTTGGGGTCCCAGGTCACTTTTTTGGGGTCCCCGAGGTGATTTTTGGGGTCCCAGGTCACTTTTTTGGGGTCCCCGAGGTGATTTTTGGGGACCCCGAGGTGATTTTTGGGGTCCCAGGTCAGGTTTTTGGGGTCCCCGGGGTGATTTTTGGGGTCCCAGGTCACTTTTTTGGGGTCCCCGAGGTGATTTTTGGGGTTCCCGATGTGATTTTTGGGGTCCCCGAGGTGATTTTTGGGGTCCCCTCACCTGATCCCCTCCTCCGCCTCCTTCAGCTCCCGCTCGGCCGCGGCCAAATCGTCCCGAGCTCTTTGTGCAGCTGGGGGAGAAAAAAGGGTTAAAAAAACCCCCAAAAACACCCCAAAAACAGCCCCAAAATGGGCTGAGCACCCCAAAAATGAGATC
>NC_085077.1:1599561-1620960 GCF_963662255.1 Cinclus cinclus
CCCCCAAATCTCCCCCAGACCCCCAAATCCCCCCAGACTCCCAAATCCCCCAGACCCCTGAATCCTCTGAACCCCCAAATCCCCCAGACCCCCAAATCTTCCCAGACCCCCAAATCTCCCCAGACCCCCAAATCCCCCCAGACCCCTGAATCCTCTGAACCCCAAATCTGCCCCAGACTCCCTGAATCCCCAGATTCCTGAATCTCCCCCCGAGCCCCAAATCTCCCCCAGACCCCACATCTCCTCCAGACCCCCAAATCCCCCCAGACTCCCTGAATCCCCAGACCCCCAAATCTCCCCAGATCCCCCAAATCTCCTCCAGACCTCCCCCCCCCCAAGCCCCCTCCCACCCCGGGGTCCCCCCAAATTCCAGCGCCCCGCGGCCCCGGGTATTCTCGGGCCGTAACACGGATCCCTCCAGCTGTTATTGCTGGAGAATACGCGGAGCCGAGGGGACGCCCCGACCCTCGGGACCCCCGGGGACCCCTCCCCAAAAAAAACCCAAAAAACCCAAGGATCCCCCCAGGGAATGGAGAAGCTGCAGGAGAACCCCGGGAATGCCCCGGGAATCCCCTGGGGACACTCGGGAATAATCGGGAATCACCCGAGGATCCCCCGGGGACGCTCGGGAAGCCCGGGGAGCCTCCGGAAAGAGTTGGGAGAGTTCGGGAATGACATTTGTGGACACTGGGGTGGGTTTGGGGACCCTCGAGTGGCGTTTGGGACACTGGAGTGGCCTTTGGGGACACTGGGGTGGGGTTTGGGGACCCTCGAGTGGCGTTTGGGGACACTGGAGTGGCCTTTGGGGACACTGGGGGGGCTTTTAGGGACACTTGGGTGGGGTTTGGGGACCCTCGAGTGGCGTTTGGGGACACTGGAGTGGCCTTTGGGGACACTGGGGTGGGGTTTGGGGACCCTCGAGTGGCATTTGGGGACACTGGAGTGGCCTTGGGGACACTTGGGTGGGGTTTGGGGGCACTCGGGGGCTTTTGGGACCCTCGAGTGGCGTTTGGGGACACTTGGGTGGGGTTTTGGGGCACTCGGGGGCGTTTGGGGACACTGGGGTGGGGTTTGGGGACACTTGGGTGGGGTTTGGGGACCCTCGAGTGGCATTTGGGGACACTGGGGTGGGGTTTTGGGGGCACTCGGGGGCGTTTGGGGACACTGGGGTGGGGTTTGGGGGCACTCGGGGGCGTTTGGGGACAATCTGGTGGCTTCGGGGACATTTGGGTGGTGGCTAAGGAACTTTGTGTGGCCTTCGGGGACACGGGGGTGGTGTCTGGGGACACTGGGGTGGCCTTTAGTGACACTCAGGTGGTGTTTGGGGCACGGGGGTGACCCCTTCGCACTCTCGTGTGCCCCTCATGTGACAATTGTGTCCCACGTGCACGAGGGTGGGCGTGTCCCCGTGCTCGCCACGCCCCTTTACACGCGCGGGGGGCGTGGCCAAGCCCCCGGCGACTGAGGGCGGGAATTAAGCTGAGGGGAAGCCGGGCTCTGATTGGCTGAATCGCGCTGGCGGGAACAGAGCTGAGGGACGCTCTGCTCCGATTGGCTGAGAGACTCGCACCCACCGCGGTGGGCGGGAAGGGCGCTGAGGGGAGCTGTGCCCTGATTGGCGGAGCCACCGCGGCGGTAGCGGCGCTGAGGGGGGAGCCGCACCGTGATTGGCTGAGCGCGGCCGGGACTCGCAGCTGATTGGCTGCCCGGCTCCGGCCCTCTCACCATGGCGGCGGCGCTGGAGCGGGCGCTGGGCCCGGCGGCACCGGGGGACGGTTCGGAGGCGGCGCTGCCGCCGCTGCCGGTGCTGGTGCTGGGTCCGGCGGGCTCGGGCCGCACCTCGCTGCTGCTGCGGACGGCGCTGGCGGGCGGCGCGGACGGGCCCCGCGCGCTGTTCCTGGCTCCGAACGCGATCCCGCGGCTCCCGGGAGGCCCCGGCGGCCCCGGCCCCGACCCGCGGGCGCTGCAGGTGAGCGGGGCCGGCGGAACGGGCCGGGAGCCGCTGAGGGAGAGGCGGGGCTGAGGGAGAGGGGCGGGGTTTTTCCGGGGAGGCGGGGCCTTGTTTCTGGTGGGCGTGGCCTTGCGTGATGTAGTCGCGTGGTTCTCACGTGTGGGCGTGGTTGGGGGCGGATCTTCGTGGGTTTTGTGGGTGGGGCTGTGCGTGTGGGCGTGGTTTTGGGACCCCCATGGATGGGGGAAGGGTGAAACGCTTCGGGGGTGTGGCCTGACTCGTGTCCCCTCTGTGTCCCCTCTGTCCCCTCTGTGCCCCCTGTGTCCCCTCTGTGTCCCCCCTCTGTCCCCTCTGTGTCCCCTGTGTCCCCCTCTGTCCCCCCGTGTCCCCCCTGTGTCCCCCCCGTATCCCCTCTGTGTCCCCCCTGTGTCCCCCCCGTGTCCCCCCTGTGTCCCCCCTCTGTCCCCTCTGCGTCCCCCCTGTGTCCCCTGTGTCCCCCTCTGTCCCCCCGTGTCCCCTCTGTGTCCCCCCTGTGTCCCCCCCCGTGTCCCCCCGTTGTCCCCCCTGTGTCCCCCGTGTCCCCCTCTGTGTCCCCCCTGTGTCCCCCGTGTCCCCCTGTGTCCCCCCCGTGTCCCCCCCGTGTCCCCCCCGTGTCCCCCCGTGTCCCCTGTGTCCCCTGTGTCCCCCTCTGTCCCCCCGTGTTCCCCTGTGGTCCCCCCCGTATCCCCTCTGTGTCCCCCCTGTGTCCCCCCCCGTGTCCCCCCTGTGTCCCCCGTGTCCCCCCCGTGTCCCCCCGTGTCCCCCCTGTGTCCCCCGTGTCCCCCCCGTGTCCCCCCTGTGTCCCCCGTGTCCCCTCTGTGTCCCCTCCGCAGCGCCTGGAGCTGCGCTACCCCCGCTCTCGGCTGTCGCTGTGTCACGAGCTGGTGTCGCGGGTGTCGCTGTCCCCTCACCCTCCGTCTCTGCTGCTCCTGGACGACCTGGAGCGATACCTGGGGATGTCCCCGAATGTCCCCTCCCGCCTGGCCGCGCTCCTGCTCGAGCTCACGCGTGTCCCCCGCTGTCCCCCGCGTGTCCCCCCGCAGCTGGTGGCCTCCCTGTCCCTTCCCCCTCCCGCCCCGCACATCTTGGGGACGTTGCTGCGCTTCTTCCCGGCTCGGTGTCACCTGAGCCCGGCCCGCGGTGACAGCCCCGGCTACGCTCGGGTGACACTGAGATGTCCCGGGACATCCCCCCGGAGGTGGCGGCTGCGCCTCGGACACGCCGAGCACGGGGACGGCGACGGGGACGGCGACGGGGACGGCGACAGCGAGGAGGAGTGGGCGTGACACAGCCAGCACGGGGTGGCACGGACACCATGGGTGACACGGACTCGGCGTCACCCCCCCTCTGGTGACAAAGACTCAATGTCGCCCCCCCACAAGTGGCAAGGACCTCGGTGTCACCCCCGTCTGGTGGCACGGACCCCATGGGTGACATGGACTCGGTGTCACCCTCCCTCTGGTGGCACAGCCCTGACATCACCCCCTCCCCCCCGCTGCTGTCACCCTGCTCCCCGCAGGGCCCTGGGGACACAGGCACTGCAGGGGACGTGACACGGTGACACAGTGCTGGGGAGGTGACACAGTGACACGGTGCAGGGGAGGTGACACGGTGCAGGGGAGGTGACACGGTGACACAGTGCAGGGGACGTGACATGGTGCAGGGGATGTGACACGGTGACACGGTGCTGGGGAGGTGACACAGTGCAGGGGAGGTGACACAGTGACACAGTGCAGGGGAGGTGACATGGTGCAGGGGAGGTGACACGGTGCAGGGGAGGTGACATGGTGCAGGGGAGGTGACATGGTGCAGGGGAGGTGACACGGTGACACAGTGCAGGGGACGTGAGATGGTGCAGGGGATGTGACACGGTGACACGGTGCTGGGGAGGTGACACAGTGACACAGTGCAGGGGAGGTGACACGGTGACACGGCACTGGGGAGGTGACACGGTGCAGGGGAGGTGACACGGTGACACGGTGCAGGGGAGGTGACACAGTGCAGGGGAGGTGACACGGTGCAGGGGAGGTGACACGGTGACACGGCACTGGGGAGGTGACACGGTGCAGGGGAGGTGACATGGTGCAGGGGAGGTGACACGGTGACACGGCACTGGGGAGGTGACACGGTGCAGGGGAGGTGACACGGTGACACGGTGCAGGGGAGGTGACACAGTGACACAGTGCAGGGGAGGTGACACAGTGTCCCCACCCGGGACCATCTGGGGACTCCTGATAAGCGTTATCAGCCCCTCCCCCCTCGCCCAGCCCGGCTGTGCCACCCCTCGAGGGCCCCAGTGTCCCCAGTGTGTCCCCAGTGTGTCCCCAGTGTGTCCCTGGGCTCCTGTCCCAGGGCTCCCAGTCACTCCCAGTCCATCCCAGTGTCCCCATTACCCTTCCCAGTCCATCCCGGTCCATCCCAGTGTCCCCATTACCCTTCCCAGTCCATCCCAGTCCCTCCCAGTGTCCCCGTTATCCCTCCCAGTCCATCCCGGTCCATCCCAGTGTTCCCATTACCCTTCCCAGTCCATCCTGGTCCATTCCAGTGTCCCCATTACCCTTCCCAGTCCATCCCAGTCCCTCCCAGTGTCCCCGTTATCCCTCCCAGTCCATCCCGGTCCATCCCAGTGTCCCCATTACCCTTCCCAGTCCATCCCAGTCCCTCCCAGTGTCCCCGTTATCCCTCCCAGTCCATCCCGGTCCACCCCAGTGTCCCCATTACCCTTCCCAGTCCATCCCAGTCCCTCCCAGTGTCCCCGTTATCCCTCCCAGTCCATCCCGGTCCATCCCAGTGTCCCCATTACCCTTCCCAGTCCATCCCAGTCCCTCCCAGTGTCCCCGTTATCCCTCCCAGTCCATCCCGGTCCATCCCAGTGTTCCCATTACCCTTCCCAGTCCATCCTGGTCCATCCCAGTGTCCCCATTACCCTTCCCAGTCCATCCCGGTCCATCCCAGTGTTCCCATTACCCTTCCCAGTCCCTCCCAGTGTTCCCAGTGGGTGCGTGGGGCCAGGCCCAGTGTCACTTTTATTGTACAAAATCATTAAAAACCCAAAGCAGGAGAAATTCCGGGTCCCCTCCCCCTCCCTTTGGGTCCTCGTGTGTGACGTGTCCCCCCGCGATGACGTCACCGTGCTCCTGTGTGATGTCACCGTGTCACGTGTCCCCCCGCGATGACGTCACCGTGCTCCTGTGTGACTTCACGGTGACAGGGTCCTGCTGTGATGATGTCATCAGTCCCTTCTGTGTGATGTTACTGTTGTGTCCCCTCTGCAATGATGTCATCGGTCCCTCCTGTGACGTCACCGTGATGTGTTCTCTCTGTGGTGATGTCACCTGTCCTGTCCATGTGACATCACTGTGACACATCCCCTCCGTTATGATGTCATTGTTCCGGTGTGTGATGTCACCGTGACGCGTCCCCTCCGCGGTGACGTCATTGTGCCCTGTGTGACGTCATCTCGAGTCCCTTCTGCGATGACATCTCCGTCCTCTCTGTGTGACGTCACCGTGCCGCGTCCCCTCCGATGACGTCATTGCAGTTATTGCGCGGCACGTGACGTCACAGGCGCATCTCCTCCGTGACGACGTCACTGTTCCCCCCCTCCGCGATGACGTCATCCATCTTGCCTATGTGACGTCACCGTGCCGCGTCCCTTCCGCGATGACGTCACCCATCCTTTCCGTGTGACGTCAGGAGCAGATGACGTAGTGGGGGGCGTGTCCCTCCCACTTGGGGGCGGGGCCTTTGTGGGGGGGTCCGAGGTTGGCGTAGGGGGAGGTGGGGGAGGGGTGGCGGGGGAGGGGCGGAGCAGGGCGGAGCCGGGCTCGAACAGCGTGTACTCGAAACTGGGGGAGGGGGAGGGGCCCGCGGGGGGGGCCGGGCCTGGGGGAGGGGTCTGGGGGTCGGTGGGGGAGGGGTCCGGAACTGGGGGAGCCCCCTGCCCCTCCCCCACCTCCTCCACGGAGTCCTCGGCCTCCAGTGGGGGAGGGGCGGGGGGGGCGCAGGGGGAGCCCGGCCCTTGGCACAGCCACAGCTGGGGGGGGAGGGGAGGGGAGGGGAGGGGAAAGGTGGGGTTAGAGGGAGACAAAAAACGGCACCGAAATACATCCCGAAATGTCCCGAAAATCACCCGAAATGTCACCGAAATACCGCCCGAAATGTCACCCAAAATCACCCGAAATGTCACCGAAATACCGCCCGAAATGTCCCGAAAATCACCCGAAATGTCCCCAAAATCACCTGAAATGTCACCAAAATACCCGAAATGTCCCGAAAATCACCCGAAATGTCACCGAGATACCGCCCGAAATGTCCCGAAAATCACCCGAAATGTCACCAAAATACCGCCCAAAATGTCCCCAAAATCACCCGAAATGTCACCGAGATACTGCCCAAAATGTCCCCAAAATCACCCGAAATGTCACCAAAATACCGCCCGAAATGTCCCCAAAATCACCCGAAATGTCACCAAAATACCGCCCGAAATGTCCCGAAAGTCACCCGAAATGTCCCCAAAATCACCCAAAATGTCACCGAAATACCGCCCGAAATGTCCCCAAAATCACCCGAAATGTCACCAAAATACCGCCCGAAATGTCCCCAAAATCACCCGAAATGTCCCCAAAATCACCCGAAATGTCACCGAAATACCGCCCGAAATGTCCCAAAAATCACCCGAAATGTCACCAAAATACTGCCTGAAATGTCCCGAAAATCACCCGAAATGTCACCGAAGTGTCCCGTAAATTACCCGAAATGTCCCCAAAATCACCCGAAATGTCACCGAAATGTCCTGTAAATTACCCGAAATGTCCCAAAAATCACCCGAAATGTCACTCGAAAATCACCCGAAAATTACCCGGAATGTCACCGAAATGTCGCCCGAAATGTCACCCAAAAATCACCCAAAATGTCACCGAAGTGTCACCCAAAATGTCACCCGAAATGTCCCAAAAATCGCCCAAAACGTCACTGAAGTATAGCCCGAAAATCACCCAAAATGTCACCTGAAATGTCACCCAAAATGTCCCAAAAATTGCCCAAAACGTCACCGAAATATCGCCTGAAATGTCACCCAAAAGTCGCCCAAAATGTCACCCAAAATGTCCCCAAAATCACCCGAAATGTCACCCAAAATGTCCCCAAAATCACCCGAAATGTCACCCAAAATTCCCTAAAATATCCCTCAAAATCACCCAAAATATCCCAAAAATCACCCTAAAATTCCCCAGGACCCCCCAAAAATTCCCCAGGACCCCCCAAAATGCCCCAAATCTTTCCCGGCTCACCTGGAAGTTTCCGCCGTAGGAGCTGAAGAGCCCCTCGAACTCGCGCTCCGGACCCGGCACCGGCGGCCACAGCTTGGCCTGGAGGGTCCTGGGGGGACCCCAAAAAATCAGAGAGGTCCCAAAAAATGAGAGAGAGATCCCAAAAAATCAGAGAGAGACCTCAAAAAATCAGAGACCCCAAAAAATCAGAGAGACCCCAAAAATCAGAGAGAGAGCTCAAAAAATCCGAGAGATCCCAAAAATCAGAGAGAGACCCCAAAAAATCAGAGAGAGATCCCAAAAATCAGAGAGAGACCCCAAAAAATCAGAGAGAGATCCCAAAAATCAGAGAAAGACCCCAAAAATCAGAGAGAGATCCCAAAAATCAGAGAGAGATCCCAAAAATCAGAGACCGCAAAAAATCAGAGAGAGACCCCAAAAAATCATAGGGACCCGAAAAATCAGAGACCCCAAAAATCAGAGAGAGATCCCAAAAATCAGAGAAAGACCCCCAAAATCAGAGAGAGATCCCAAAAATCAGAGAGAGATCCCAAAAATCAGAGATCCCAAAAATCAGAGAGACCCCAAAAAATCAGAGAGACCCCAAAAATCAGAGAGAGAGCTCAAAAAATCAGAGATCCCAAAAATCAGAGAGAGACCCCAAAAAATCAGAGATCCCAAAAATCAGAGAAAGACCCCAAAAAATCAGAGAGAGATCCCAAAAATCAGAGAAAGACCCCAAAAATCAGAGAGAGATCCCAAAAATCAGAGAGAGATCCCAAAAATCAGAGACCGCAAAAAATCAGAGAGAGACCCCAAAAAATCATAGGGACCCGAAAAATCAGAGACCCCAAAAATCAGAGAGAGATCCCAAAAATCAGAGAAAGACCCCCAAAATCAGAGAGAGATCCCAAAAATCAGAGAGAGATCCCAAAAATCAGAGATCCCAAAAATCAGAGAGACCCCAAAAAATCAGAGAGACCCCAAAAATCAGAGAGAGAGCTCAAAAAATCAGAGATCCCAAAAATCAGAGAGAGACCCCAAAAAATCAGAGATCCCAAAAATCAGAGAAAGACCCCAAAAAATCAGAGAGAGATCCCAAAAATCAGAGATCCCAAAAATCAGAGAGAGATCCCAAAAATCAGAGAGAGATCCCAAAAATCAGAGACCGCAAAAAATCAGAGAGAGACCCCAAAAAATCATAGGGACCCGAAAAATCAGAGACCCCAAAAATCAGAGAGAGATCCCAAAAATCAGAGAAAGACCCCCAAAATCAGAGAGAGATCCCAAAAATCAGAGAGAGATCCCAAAAATCAGAGATCCCAAAAATCAGAGAGACCCCAAAAAATCAGAGAGACCCCAAGAATCAGAGAGAGAGCTCAAAAAATCAGAGATCCCAAAAATCAGAGAGAGACCCCAAAAAATCAGAGATCCCAAAAATCAGAGAAAGACCCCAAAAAATCAGAGAGAGATCCCAAAAATCAGAGATCCCAAAAATCAGAGAGAGATCCCAAAAATCAGAGAGAGATCCCAAAAATCAGAGACCGCAAAAAATCAGAGAGAGACCCCAAAAAATCATAGGGACCCGAAAAATCAGAGACCCCAAAAATCAGAGAGAGATCCCAAAAATCAGAGAAAGACCCCCAAAATCAGAGAGAGATCCCAAAAATCAGAGAGAGATCCCAAAAATCAGAGATCCCAAAAATCAGAGAGAGATCCCAAAAAAATCAGAGATCCCAAAAATCAGAGACCCCAAAAAATCAGAGAGACCCCAAAAATCAGAGAGAGATCCCAAAAAATCAGAGATCCCAAAAATCAGAGAGAGATCCCAAAAAAATCAGAGATCCCAAAAATCAGAGACCCCAAAAAATCAGAGAGACCCCAAAAATCAGAGAGAGATCCCAAAAAATCAGAGATCCCAAAAATCAGAGAGAGATCCCAAAAAAATCAGAGATCCCAAAAATCAGAGACCCCAAAAAATCAGAGAGACCCCAAAAATCAGAGAGAGATCCCAAAAAATCAGAGATCCCAAAAATCAGAGAGAGATCCCAAAAATCAGAGACCCCAAAAATCAGAGACCCCAAAAAATCAGAGAGACCCCCAGCACTCCCAGTGCTCCCAGTCCCATTCCCAGTTCCCCCAGTCCCATTCCCAGTGCTCCCAGTCCCATTCCCAGTTCCCCCAGTCCCATTCCCAGTTCCCCCAGTCCCATTCCCAGTTCCCCCAGTACCGGCGGTGTCCCAGCACTCCCAGTGCTCCCAGTCCCATTCCCAGTTCCCCCAGTCCCATTCCCAGTGCTCCCAGTCCCATTCCCAGTTCCCCCAGTCCCATTCCCAGTGCTCCCAGTCCCATTCCCAGTTCCCCCAGTCCCATTCCCAGTGCTCCCAGTCCCATTCCCAGTTCCCCCAGTCCCATTCCCAGTGCTCCCAGTCCCATTCCCAGTTCCCCCAGTACCGGAGGTGTCCCGGCACTCCCAGTTCCCCCAGTCCCATTCCCAGTTCCCCCAGTCCCATTCCCAGTTCCCCCAGTACCGGAGGTGTCCCAGCACTCCCAGTGCTCCCAGTCCCATTCCCAGTTCCCCCAGTCCCATTCCCAGTTCCCCCAGTACCGGCGGTGTCCCGGCACTCCCAGTGCTCCCAGTCCCATTCCCAGTGCTCCCAGTCCCATTCCCAGTTCCCCCAGTCCCATTCCCAGTTCCCCCAGTCCCATTCCCAGTTCCCCCAGTACCGGCGGTGTCCCAGCACTCCCAGTGCTCCCAGTCCCATTCCCAGTTCCCCCAGTCCCATTCCCAGTTCCCCCAGTCCCATTCCCAGTTCCCCCAGTACCGGCGGTGTCCCAGCACTCCCAGTGCTCCCAGTCCCATTCCCAGTGCTCCCACTCCCATTCCCAGTTCCCCCAGTCCCATTCCCAGTTCCCCCAGTACCGGCGGTGTCCCAGCACTCCCAGTGCTCCCAGTCCCATTCCCAGTTCCCCCAGTCCCATTCCCAGTTCCCCCAGTCCCATTCCCAGTGCTCCCAGTCCCATTCCCAGTTCCCCCAGTACCGGCGGTGTCCCGGCACTCCCAGTTCCCCCAGTCCCATTCCCAGTTCCCCCAGTCCCATTCCCAGTTCCCCCAGTCCCATTCCCAGTTCCCCCAGTACCGGCGGTGTCCCAGCACTCCCAGTACTCCCAGTCCCAGCAGCAGCAGCACCAGCAGGCACGAGAGCCCCAGGGTGAGCGAGTCCAGATCTGGGGACAGCGACACGGGGGGGACACACAGGTGTGACAGGTGTGACACAGGTGTGACAGGTGTGACACAGGTGTGACACAGGTGTGACAGGTGTGACAGGTGTGACAGGTGTTACAGGTGTGACAGGTGTGACACAGGTGTGACACAGGTGTGACACAGGTGTGACAGGTGTGACACAGGTGTGACACAGGTGTGACACAGGTGTGACACAGGTGTGACAGGTGTGACACAGGTGTGACACAGGTGTGACACAGGTGTGACAGGTGTGACAGGTGTGACAGGTGTTACAGGTGTGACACAGGTGTGACAGGTGTGACACAGGTGTGACACAGGCGTGACACAGGCGTGACACAGGTGTGACACAGGTGTGACAGGTGTGACACAGGCGTGACACAGGCGTGACACAGGCGTGACACAGGTGTGACACAGGTGTGACACAGGTGTGACAGGTGTGACAGGTGTGACACAGGTGTGACACAGGTGTGACAGGTGTGACAGGTGTGACACAGGTGTGACAGGTGTGACAGGTGTGACAGGTGTGACACAGGTGTGACACAGGCGTGACACAGGTGTGACACAGGTGTGACAGGTGTGACAGGTGTGACACAGGTGTGACACAGGTGTGACACAGGTGTGACAGGTGTTACAGGTGTGACACAGGTGTGACACAGGTGTGACAGGTGTGACAGGTGTGACAGGTGTGACAGGTATGACAGATGTGACACAGGTGACACTGATGTGACAGGTGACACAGGTGACACACAGGTGACACCGATGTGACAGGTATGACAGATGTGACACAGGTGACACAGATGTGACAGGTATGACAGGTGTGACACAGGTGTGACAGGTGTGACAGGTGTGACACAGGTGTGACACAGGTGTGACACAGGTGTGACAGGTGTGACAGGTGTGACAGGTGTGACAGGTGTGACAGGTGTGACACAGGTGACACAGATGTGACAGGTATGACAGATGTGATACAGGTGTCACAGGTGTGACAGGTGACACAGGTGACACACAGGTGACACTGATGGGACAGGTATGACAGATGTGACACAGGTGTCACAGGTGTGACAGGTGACACAGGTGACACACAGGTCACACAGGTATGACAGGTGACACACAGGTGACAGGAGGTGACACAGGTGACACCCGGGGGCGCTCACTGGGAGCCCAGGGACCCCCCCCAGTGTCCCCCCAGTTCTCCCAGGGCCCCCAAATCCCCCCCAGTATCCTCCCAGTGTCTCCCCAGTATCCCCCCGAGTGCTCCCAGTGCCCCCCAGTATCCCCCCAGTATCCCCCCAGTGCTCCCAGTATCCCCCCAGTGCTCCCAGTGCTCCCAGTATCCCCCCAGTGCTCCCAGTGCTCCCCAGGGCTCCCAGTGTCCTCCCAGTGTCCCCCCAGTGCCCCCCAGTGCCCCCCACTATCCCCCCAGTTCCCCCCCAGTGCTCCCAGTGCCACCCCAGTGCTCCCAGTGCTCCCAGTGCTCCCAGTGCCCCCCCAGTGCCCCCCCAGTGTCCCCCCAGTATCCCCCCAGTATCCCCCCCAGTGCTCCCAGTGCTCCCAGTATCCCCCCAGTGCTCCCAGTGTCCCCTCAGTGTCCCCCCAGTGCTCCCAGTATCCCCCCAGTGCTCCCAGTGCTCCCAGTATCCCCCCAGTGCTCCCAGTGTCCCCCCAGTGCTCCCAGTATCCCCCCAGTGTCCCCCCAGTATCCCCCCAGTGCTCCCAGTGCTCCCAGTATCCCCCCAGTGCTCCCAGTATCCCCCCAGTGCTCCCAGTATCCCCCCAGTATCCCCCCAGTGCTCCCAGTGCTCCCAGTATCCCCCCAGTGCTCCCAGTGCTCCCAGTATCCCCCCAGTACCCCCCAGTGCTCCCAGTGCTCCCAGTATCCCCCCAGTGCTCCCAGTGTCCCCTCAGTGTCCCCCCAGTGCTCCCAGTATCCCCCCAGTGCTCCCAGTGCTCCCAGTATCCCCCCAGTGCTCCCAGTGTCCCCCCAGTGCTCCCAGTATCCCCCCAGTATCCCCCCAGTGTCCCCCCAGTATCCCCCAGTGCTCCCAGTGCTCCCAGTATCCCCCCAGTGCTCCCAGTATCCCCCCAGTATCCCCCCAGTGTCCCCCCAGTATCCCCCCAGTGCTCCCAGTGCTCCCAGTATCCCCCAGTGCTCCCAGTGCTCCCAGTATCCCCCCAGTGCTCCCAGTATCCCCCCAGTATCCCCCCAGTGCTCCCAGTGCTCCCAGTATCCCCCCAGTACCCCCCAGTGCTCCCAGTGCTCCCAGTATCCCCCCAGTGCTCCCAGTGTCCCCCCAGTATCCCCCCAGTGCTCCCAGTGCTCCCAGTATCCCCCAGTGCTCCCAGTGTCCCCCCAGTATCCCCCCAGTGTCCCCCCAGTATCCCCCCAGTGCCCCCAGTGCTCCCAGTATCCCCCCAGTGCTCCCAGTATCCCCCCAGTATTCCCCCAGTGTCCCCCCAGTATCCCCCCAGTGCTCCCAGTGCTCCCAGTATCCCCCAGTGCTCCCAGTGTCTCCCCAGTGCTCCCAGTATCCCCCCAGTGCTCCCAGTATCCCCCCAGTATCCCCCCAGTGCTCCCAGTGCTCCCAGTATCCCCCCAGTGCTCCCAGTGCTCCCAGTATCCCCCCAGTACCCCCCAGTGCTCCCAGTGCTCCCAGTATCCCCCAGTGCTCCCAGTGTCTCCCCAGTGCTCCCAGTATCCCCCCAGTGCTCCCAGTGTCCCCCCAGTATCCCCCCAGTGCTCCCAGTGCTCCCAGTATCCCCCAGTGCTCCCAGTGTCCCCCCAGTATCCCCCCAGTGTCCCCCCAGTATCCCCCCAGTGCTCCCAGTGCTCCCAGTATCCCCCCAGTGCTCCCAGTATCCCCCCAGTATTCCCCCAGTGTCCCCCCAGTATCCCCCCAGTGCTCCCAGTGCTCCCAGTATCCCCCAGTGCTCCCAGTGTCTCCCCAGTGCTCCCAGTATCCCCCCAGTGCTCCCAGTATCCCCCCAGTGCTCCCAGTATCCCCCCAGTATCCCCCCAGTGCTCCCAGTGCTCCCAGTATCCCCCCAGTGCTCCCAGTGCTCCCAGTGTCCCCCCAGTATCCCCCCAGTGCTCCCAGTGTCCCCCCAGTATCCCCCAGTGCTCCCAGTGTCCCGTCACTCACCGGGGGCGGTGCTGGCGGTGCCGGGGGGGGACCAGGGGCTCCAGAACCCCCCATAGCTGAGCCCGTCCGGCCGGGCCCGGGCCCGCACCGAGTAGGGGGTGCTGGCCCGGAGACCCCCGACCCCCTGCTCCCTGCGGCCCGCCGGGACCCCCACCTGGGCACGGAGGGGTTAAACACGGGGTCAGCGAGCCCAGAAACGCCACAGGGACCCCAAAAACAGCACAGGGACCCCAAAAACCCAACAGGGACCCCAAAACACAACAGGGACCCCAAATACACCACAGGGACCCCAAAACCGCAACAGGGACCCCAAAAACACAACAGGGACCCCAAATACACCACAGGGACCCCAAAAACGCAACAGGGACCCCAAAAACACAACAGGGACCCCAAAAACAGCACAGGGACCCCAAAAACACAACAGGGACCCCAAAAACCCAACAGGGACCCCAAAAACACAACAGGGAACCAGAAACACAACAGGGACCCCAAAAACCCAACAGGGACCCCAAAAACCCAACAGGGACCCCAAATACACCACAGGGACCCCAAAAACGCAACAGGGACCCCAAAAACCCAACAGGGACCCCAAAAACACAACAGGAACCAGAAACACAACAGGGACCCCAAAAACCCAACAGGGACCCCAAAAACAGCACAGGGACCCCAAAAACCCAACAGGGACCCCAAAAACACAACAGGGACCCCAAAACACAACAGGGACCCCAAAAACCCAACAGGGACCCCAAAAACACAACAGGGACCCCAAAAACGCAACAGGGACCCCAAAAACAGCACAGGGACCCCAAAAACGCAACAGGGACCCCAAAACACAACAGGGACCCCAAAAACAGCACAGGGAACCAGAAACACAACAGGGACCCCAAAAACCCAACAGGGACCCCAAAAACACAACAGGGACCCCAAAAATAGCACAGGGACCCCAAAAACCAAACAGGGACCCCAAAAACAGCACAGGGACCCCAAAAACGCAACAGGGACCCCAAAAACAGCACAGGGACCCCAAAAACACAACAGGGACCCCAAAAACGCAACAGGGACCCCAAAAACAGCACAGGGACCCCAAAAACAGCACAGGGACCCCAAAAACCAAACAGGGACCCCAAAAACGCAACAGGGACCCCAAAAACAGCACAGGGACCCCAAAAACCAAACAGGGACCCCAAAAACACAACAGGGAACCCAAAAACAGCACAGGGACCCCAAAAACCAAACAGGGACCCCAAAAACACCACAGGGACCCCAAAAACAGCACAGGGACCCCAAAAA
The DNA here is from genome assembly GCF_963662255.1 of Cinclus cinclus. NCBI lineage: Eukaryota > Metazoa > Chordata > Aves > Passeriformes > Cinclidae > Cinclus > Cinclus cinclus. Next base: position 1,614,496 of record NC_085077.1, read on the forward strand.
CACAACAGGGACCCCAAAAACGCAACAGGGACCCCAAAAACACAACAGGGACCCCAAAAACGCAACAGGGACCCCAAAAACAGCACAGGGACCCCAAAAACCAAACAGGGACCCCAAAAACGCAACAGGGACCCCAAAAACAGCACAGGGACCCCAAAAATACAACAGGGACCCCAAAAACGCAACAGGGACCCCAAAAACGCAACAGGGACCCCAAAACACAACAGGGACCCCAAAAACAGCACAGGGACCCCAAAAACTCAACAGGGACCCCAAAAACACAACAGGGACCCCAAAAACGCAACAGGGACCCCAAAAACGCAACAGGGACCCCAAAAACCAAACAGGGACCCCAAAAACGCAACAGGGAACCCAAAAACAGCACAGGGACCCCAAAAACAGCACAGGGACCCCAAAAACGCAACAGGGAACCCAAAAACAGCACAGGGACCCCAAAAACAGCACAGGGACCCCAAAAACGCAACAGGGAACCCAAAAACAGCACAGGGACCCCAAAAACACAACAGGGACCCCAAAAACGCAACAGGGACCCCAAAAACAGCACAGGGACCCCAAAAACCAAACAGGGACCCCAAAACACAACAGGGACCCCAAAAACAGCACAGGGACCCCAAAAACCAAACAGGGACCCCAAAAACGCAACAGGGACCCCAAAAACAGCACAGGGACCCCAAAAACCAAACAGGGACCCCAAAAACACAACAGGGAACCCAAAAACAGCACAGGGACCCCAAAAACCAAACAGGGACCCCAAAAACACCACAGGGACCCCAAAAACAGCACAGGGACCCCAAAAACACAACAGGGACCCCAAAAACGCAACAGGGACCCCAAAAACACAACAGGGACCCCAAAAACGCAACAGGGACCCCAAAAACAGCACAGGGACCCCAAAAACCAAACAGGGACCCCAAAAACGCAACAGGGACCCCAAAAACAGCACAGGGACCCCAAAAATACAACAGGGACCCCAAAAACGCAACAGGGACCCCAAAACACAACAGGGACCCCAAAAACAGCACAGGGACCCCAAAAACTCAACAGGGACCCCAAAAACAGCACAGGGACCCCAAAAACGCAACAGGGACCCCAAAAACGCAACAGGGACCCCAAAAACAGCACAGGGACCCCAAAAACACCACAGGGACCCCAAAAACGCAACAGGGAACCCAAAAACACCACAGGGACCCCAAAAACGCAACAGGGACCCCAAAAACAGCACAGGGACCCCAAAAACCAAACAGGGACCCCAAAACACAACAGGGACCCCAAAAACAGCACAGGGACCCCAAAAACGCAACAGGGACCCCAAAAACAGCACAGGGACCCCAAAAACACCACAGGGACCCCAAAAACACAACAGGGACCCCAGAAACAGCACAGGGACCCCAAAAACCAAACAGGGACCCCAAAAACCAAACAGGGACCCCAAAAACAGCACAGGGACCCCAAAAACACAACAGGGACCCCAAAAACAGCACAGGGACCCCAAAAACACAACAGGGACCCCAAAAACAGCACAGGGACCCCAAAAACCCAACAGGGACCCCAAAAACACCACAGGGACCCCAAAAACAGCACAGGGACCCCAAAAACGCAACAGGGACCCCAAAAACAGAACAGGGACCCCAAAAACGCAACAGGGACCCCTAAAATCCACCCCGGAACTCAGAAATCCCAAACACACAAAGGGGATCCCAAACTTTCCCAAGGACCCCACCCAGGGACCCCAAAAATCCCCACAGGGACCCCAACCCCCCCCCCCCCGGGGGACCCCAAATCGCCCCCCAAAACCATCCCGGGGGCACCAAAATCAACCCAGGCGACCCCAAACCTCCCCCAAGTGACCCCAAATCCCCCCCTCAGGTGACCCCAAATCTCCCCAATCCCCCCCAAAACTCCCCCAGGTGACCCCAAATCCCCCCCCAGGTGATCCAAACCCCCCCAGGTGACCCCAAATCTCCTCCAATCCCCCCCATAACCCCCCCAGGTGACCTCAAATCCCCCCAAATCTCCCCAAAAACCCCCCCAGGTTATCCCAAATCTCCCCAAATCTCCCCAAAACCCCCCCAGGTGATCCCAAATCTCCCAAAATCCCCCCAAAAACCCCCCCAGGTGACCTCAAATCCCCCTAAATCTCCCCAAAAAACCCCCCAGGTGACCCCAAATCTCCCCAAATCCCCCCAAAAACTCCCCCAGGTGACCCCAAATCTCCCCCAATCCCCCCCAAAACTCCCCCAGGTGATCCCAAATCTCCCCAAATCTCCCCAAAACCCCCCCAGGTGATCCCAAATCTCCCAAAATCCCCCCAAAAACCCCCCCAGGTGACCTCAAATCCCCCTAAATCTCCCCAAAAAACCCCCCAGGTGACCCCAAATCTCCCCAAATCCCCCCAAAAACTCCCCCAGGTGACCCCAAATCTCCCCCAATCCCCCCCAAAACTCCCCCAGGTGATCCCAAATCTCCCCAAATCTCCCCAAAACCCCCCCAGGTGATCCCAAATCTCCCAAAATCCCCCCAAAAACCCCCCCAGGTGACCTCAAATCCCCCCAAATCTCCCCAAAACTCCCCCAGGTGATCCCAAATCCCCCCAAATCCCCCCAAAACCCCCCCCAGGTGACCTCAAATCCCCCCAAATCTCCACAAAAAACCCCCCAGGTGACCCCAAATCTCCCCAAATCCCCCCCAAAACTCCCCCAGGTGACCTCAAATCCCCCCAATCCCCCCCAAACTCCCCCTCAGGTGACCCCAAATCTCCCCAAATCTCCCCAAAAACCCCCCCAGGTGACCCCAAATCTCCCCCAATCCCCCCCAAAACTCCCCCAGGTGACCCCAAATCTCCCCAAATCCCCCCACAACCCCCCCAGGTGACCTCAAATCTCCCCAAATCTCCCCCAATCCCCCCCAGGTGACCCCAAATCCCCCCAAATCCCCCCAAACTCCCCCTCAGGTGACCCCAAATCTCCCCCAATCCCCCCCAAAAACCCCCCCAGGTGACCCCAAATCTCCCCCAATCCCCCCCAAAACTCCCCCAGGTGACCTCAAATCTCCCCAAATCTCCCCCAATCCCCCCCAGGTGACCCCAAATCCCCCCAAATCCCCCCAAACTCCCCCTCAGGTGACCCCAAATCTCCCCCAATCCCCCCCAAAAACCCCCCCAGGTGACCCCAAATCTCCTCCAATCCCCCCCATAACCCCCCCAGGTGACCTCAAATCCCCCCAAATCTCCCCAAAAACCCCCCCAGGTGACCTCAAATCTCCCCAAATCCCCCCAAAACTCCCCCAGGTGATCCCAAATCCCCCCAAATCTCCCCAAAAACCCCCCCAGGTGACCCCAAATCTCCCCAAATCCCCCCAAAAACTCCCCCAGGTGACCCCAAATCTCCCCAGTCCCCTCCCAAAACTCCCCCAAGTGACCCCAAATCCCCCCAAATCTCCCCAAAACCCCCCAAAACCCCCCCTTAGGTGACCCCAAATCTCCCCAAATCCCCCCAAAACCCCCCCAGGTGACCCCAAATCTCCCCCAAATCCCCCCAAAACCCCCCCAGGTGACCCCAAATCTCCCCAAATCCCCCCACAACCCCCCCAGGTGACCTCAAATCTCCCCAAATCTCCCCAAAACCCCCCCAGGTGACCCCAAATCTCCCCCAAATCCCCCCAAAACCCCCCCAGGTGACCCCAAATCTCCCCAAATCCCCCCCAAAACCCCCCCTCAGGTGACCCCAAATCTCCCCAAATCCCCCCAAAACCCCCCCAGGTGACCCCAAATCTCCCCCAAATCCCCCCAAAACCCCCCCTCAGGTGACCCCAAATCTCCCTTATCACCCCCCCCCCCAATTTCCCCCCCCTCCCCTCCCCCGCCCCCTCCCCAGACCCCAAATTCCCTCTCACCGTTTTTGGGGGTCCCCCCGGGGGGCTCAGGGCCAGCTCGAAGGTGAGGCTGGAGTGCAGGTAGGGCCCGGGGGGAGGGGCCCAGCGCACGCACAGCTCCCCCCGACCCCCCCCCGGCGACACCGACACGTTCTGGGGGGGTCCCGGCAGCACTGGGGGGAGGGGCAGGGCAAGGGGGAGACCCCCCCCCCAAAAAAAAACCAAAAATAAATAAAAAAATCACAGAACCGATAGGAACCCAAAAACCCCGGATCCGCCCCCAAAACCCCCCAGAAAACTCAAAAAATCCCCCCCTCCCCCCCCCCCGAAACACCCAAAAATTCAACCCCAAATTCTGCCCCCCCCCCCACAGAAAAACCCCCCAAAAAAATTCACCCCAAAAAAATCACCCCAAAAATCCCCACATAAAACACCCCAAAATTCACCCAAATTCTGCACCGTAAAACCCAAAAAAATTCACCCCAAAAATCCCCACATAAAAACCCAAAAATTCGCCCAAAAAAATCCCCCCAAATTCCCCCATAAAACCCAAAAATTCACCCCAAATCCTCCAAAATCCCCCCCAATCCCCCCCAAATCCCCCCAAATCCCCCCAAATCCCCCAAAATCCCCCCCAAATCCCCCCCAATCCCCCCCAAAATCCCCCCAAATCCCCCCAAATCCCCCCCAAATCCCCCCAAATCCCCCCAAATCCTCCCCAAAATCCCCCCAAAATCCCCCCCAAATCCTCCCCAAATCCCCCCAAATCCCCCCCAATTCCCCCCAAATCCCCCCAAATCCCCCCAAATCCCCCCCAAATCCCCCCAAATCCCCCCAAATCCTCCCCAAAATCCCCCCAAATTCCCCCCCAAATCCCCCCCAATCCCCCCCAAATCCCCCCCAAATCCCCCCAATCCCCCCCAAATCCCCCCCAAATCCCCCCAAATCCCCCCAAATCCCCCCCAAATCCTCCCCAAATCCCCCCCAAATCCCCCCAAATCCCCCCCAAATCCCCCCAAATCCCCCCAAATCCTCCCCAAAATCCCCCCAAATTCCCCCCCAAATCCCCCCCAATCCCCCCCAAATCCCTCCCAAATCCCCCCCAATCCCCCCCAAATCCCCCCAATCCCCCCCAATTCCCCCACCCCCCCCGTACCGAGCTGATCGATGAAGATCGTCCGGTGGAACAGGGGGGGCACGGGGGGAGGGGGCTCCGTCCTTATGGGGGGGGTCCCAGTGGCCCAAGGGGGGCTCTCGGTGGTCCCGGTGGTCCCGGGGGTCCCGGGGGTCCCAGGGGGGGTCCCGGGGGGGGTCCCGGGGGGGGTCCCGGGGGGGGCGGGCAGCACCCGCAGCTCGAGGGGCACGAAGGTGACGGTGGCGGTCGGGGGCAGGGAGCACCAGAAGCGGGACCCCCCCCTCGGGGACAGAGCGGTGGCACGGAGGGGACAGTCCTGCCACGGGTCCTGCCTGCGGGCACAGGGGTCACTCAGGGGTCAGCGGGGGTCAGCCAGGGGTCAGGGGTCACTCAGGGGTCACGGGGGTCACTGGGGTCACTCAGGGGTCACGGGGGTCACTGGGGTCACTCAGGGGTCACTGGGGTCAGTGAGAGGTCATCGGGGGTCACTCAGGGGTCATCGGGGGTCAGCCTGGGGTCACTCAGGGGTCATCGGGGGTCAGCCTGGGGTCACTCAGGGGTCACTCAGGGGTCACTCAGGGGTCACGGGGGTCACTGGGGTCACTCAGGGGCCAGGGATCACTCAGGGGTCATCGGGGGTCAGCCAGGGGTCAGGGGTCACTCAGGGGTCATCGGGGGTCAGCCAGGGGTCAGCAGGGGTCACTCAGGGGTCACTCAGGGGTCACTCAGGGGTCACTGGGGGTCACTCAGGGGTCACTCAGGGGTCACTGGGGTCACTGGGGTCACTCAGGGGTCACTCAGGGGTCACTCAGGGGTCACTGGGGGTCACTCAGGGGTCACTCAGGGGTCACTGGGGTCACTGGGGTCACTGGGGGTCACTCAGGGGTCACTCAGGGGTCACTGGGGGTCACTCAGGGGTCACTCAGGGGTCACGGGGGTCACTGGGGTCACTCACTCCAGGCGGAACTGGAAGCGGAAGCGCCGGGGGTCCGGGGGTCCGGCCGTGTCCCAAGCGCAGCTCAGCTCGTGCAGGGTCCGGGTGAAGCAGTGAGGGGGGTGGGGGGTCCGAGAGCCGGACAATGGACACTGCGGGCAGGGGCACGGGGGGCACTGGGGTCACTGAGGGGTCACTGAGGGGTCACTGAGGGTCACTGGGGGTCACTGGGGGTCACTGGGGGTCACTGAGGGGTCACTGGGGTCACTGGGGGTCAGTGGGGGTCACTGGGGGTCACTGGGGGTCACTGAGGGGTCACTGAGGGGTCACTGGGGGTCACTGAGGGGCACTGGGGGTCACTGAGGGGTCACTGAGGGGTCACTGGGGGTCACTGAGGGGCACTGGGGGTCACTGAGGGGTCACTGGGGTCACTGGGGGTAACTGGGGGTCACTGAGGGTCACTGGGGGTAACTGGGGGTCACTGAGGGGTCACTGAGGGTCACTG
>NC_085077.1:1621160-1628660 GCF_963662255.1 Cinclus cinclus
GGGCAGGCTCGGGAGGCTGCGATGAGGACCCAGAGCTCGGTTCGGGGAGTCCGGGGCTCGGTTCGGGGTTCCGGGACTCGGTTCGGGGCTCGGTTCGGGACTCCGGGGCTCGGTTAGGGGTTCCGGGACTCGGTTCGGGGCTCGGTTCGGAGCTCCGGGGCTCGGTTCGGGGCTCCGGGGCTCGGTTCGGGGCTCGGTTCGGGACTCCGGGGTTCGGTTAGGAGCTCCGGGGCTCGGTTCGGGGCTCGGTTCGGAGCTCCGGGGCTCGGTTCGGGGCTCCGGGGCTCGGTTCGGGGACGGTGGGGCTCGGTTCGGGGACGCCGGAGCTCGGTTCGGGGCTCGGAGACGCAGCCGGGATGAGGCACCGAGAGCTGGGCTGGGGCTCCGAAGCTCCGCTGTCGGTTCGGGGCCTCTTGCGGGATCCGGGACGGAGCTCCGGGGTCCTGCGAGCCGGTCCGAGGCTTCGGGGACCGCTTTAGGCCTCAGCGAGAGAGCCGGGACGCGGTTCCGGGAGCCGGTTCAGGCCTCAGCGCAGGCTCCGGAGCTTTGCCCGGGGCTGCGGGAGCCGGGCCGGGCCTCACCGCGGGCTCCGGGGCAGCTCCGGAGCTCCCGGGGCCCTCCCGGAGCTGCGGCCGCTCCCGCCCCGCCACCGCTGCCTCAAGCGAAGTCACGCCCACGAAAGGCGGGGCCTGCGGAACGGCGCGTTCCTATTGGTTGGAAGAGAGGATGGGGGAAGTTGATTGGATGAGGTGAGGGGGCGGCAAAAGCGGAGAGGGGGGGGGTCAGTGTGGGGGAGGGGCGTGGTTATGCAAATAAGGGGCGGGGTAACATAGCCACGCCCACGCGCTGTTGGCGCCCCCTTGCGGGGCATGGAGAGCGCGGGAAATCTCCAGGTGTGGGGATCACCCCCCAAAAAATGGGGACCCCAAAACTGGGACCCCAAAACTGGGACCCCACAGCCCTGGGAACCCCGGGAGCTTGGGGACCCCAAAATTAAAACCACAGGACCCCCGTCCCCAAAACGGGAACCCCTTCTTTGGGAACCCCAAAAATCCAGGGACCCCGTGACCTTGGGAACCCCAAAAACAAAACCTCACAACCCCGGGAACCCCTCCCAAAAACCGGGACCCCAAAACCCCAAACCCCACAACCCTGCGACCCCAAAAACCAAACCCGGGACCCCAAAACCAAAACCCCACAACTCCAGGACCTCTTCCCAAATCCGGGACCCCAAAAACCCAAACCCCAAAACCCCGGGACCCCAAAGACCAAACCCAGGACCCCAAAAACCCAAACCCCAAAACCGGGGGACCCCCAAAAACCAAAACCGAGACCCCAAACCCCAAAACCAGGACCCCAAAAACCCAAAAAACCCAAATCAAAACTGGGACCCCAAAAACCCAAACCCCAAAACCGGGACCCCCAAAACCCAAACCCCACAACCCCGCGACCCCAAAAACCAAACCCGGGACCCCAAAACCAAAACCCCACAACTCCGGGACCCCTTCCCAAAACCGGGACCCCAAAAAACAAAACCCCAAAATCCCGGGACACCAAAATCAAAGCCGAGACCCCAAAAAACCAAACCCCACAAACGCGGGACCCCAAAAAACCAAAACCAGGACCCCAAAAACCCAAACCCCACAAACCCTGGACACCAAAACCCAAACCCCAAAATCCCGCGACCCCAAAAACCAAACCCGGGACCCCAAAACCAAAACCCCACAACTCCAGGACCTCTTCCCAAATCCGGGACCCCAAAAACCCAAACCCCAAAACTCCAGGACCCCAAAGACCAAACCCGGGACCCCAAAAACCCAAACCCCAAAACCGGGATCCCAAAACCCAAACCGGGATCCTCCAAAACCAAAACCCCAAAACCTCGGGATCCCAAAACCCAAACCGGGACCCCCCAGAAACCCAAAACCCCAAAACCGGGGGACCCCAAACCCCATTCCCGCCCCTCCCCCACTCCCTTTAATCCGATTTTCCCAAATCCGGGCTCGGGGGGTTCGACTCTTGGACTTTTGGGGTTTCCGTCCCTTTTTTGGGGTTTCCTTCCTCTTTTTGGGGTTTCCTTCCCTTGAACTTTTGGGGTTTCCACCCTTTGATATTTTGGGGTTTTCTTCCTTTGATCTTTTGGGGTTTCCATCCATTTTTAGGGGGTTCTATCCCTTGATTTTTTGGGGTTTCCTTCCTTTTTTGGGGTTTCCATCCTTTGAACTTTTGGGGTTTCCCGACCCTTTTTTGGGGTTTCCATCCATTTTTTGGGGTTTCCGTCCCTTGATCTTTTGGGGTTTCCTCCATTTTTTGGGGTCTCTGTCCTTTTTTAGGGTTTCCTTCCTTTGAAATTTTGGGGTTTCCGTCCCTTTTTTGGGGTTTCCACCCTTTTGATCTTTTGGGGTTTCTGTCCTTTTTTGGGGTTTCCTCCATTTTTTGGGGTTTCCTTTCTTTGAACTTTTGGGGTTTCCGTCCCTTGATCTTTTGGGGTCTCTGTCCTTTGATCTTTTGGGGTTTCCCGACCCTTTTTTGGGTTTTCCTTCCTTTGAAATTTTGGGCTTTCCGTCCCTTGAACTTCTGGGTTTTCCACCCATTTTTTTTAGGGTTTTCTTCCCTTGATCTTTTGGGTTTTCCTTCCTTTGAAATTTTGGGGTTTCTGTCCCTTGAACTTTTGGGGTTTCCATCCTTTGAACTTCTGGGGTTTCCACCCATTTTTTGGGGTTTCCATCCTTTGATCTTTTGGGATTTCCGTCCATTTTTTAGGGTTTCCATCCTTTTGATCTTTTGGGGTTTCCCGTCCCTTTTTTGGGTTTTCCTTCCTTTGATCTTTTGGGGTTTCTGTCCTTTTTTGGGGTTTCCGTCCATTTTTTGGGGGGTTTCCGCCCCTTTTTTGGGGTTTCCACCATTTGATCTTTTGGGGTTTCCGTCCCTTGATCTTTTGGGGTCTCTGTCCTTTGATCTTTTGGGGTTTCCCGACCCTTTTTTGGGGTTTCCTTTCTTTGAAATTTTGGGGTTTCTGTTCCTTGATCTTTTGGGGGTCTCTGTCCTTTGATCTTTTGGGGTTTCCCGACCCTTTTTTGGGGTTTCCATCCCTTTTTTGGGGTTTCCGTCCTTTATGGAGTTTCCACTATTTGATCTTTTGGGTTTTCCGTCCATTTTTTGGGGTTTTCATCCGCTTTTATCCCCACGATACTTTTTGGGATTTCAGTCCCTTTATTTTGGGGTTTCCTTTATTTTGGGATTTCCGTCCCTTTATTTTGGGATTTCCGTCTCTTTTTTTGTGGGTTTCCATCTCTTTTTTTTGGGGGGGGTCTCTATCCTTTTATTTTGGGGTTCCTGTCCCTTAATTAATCCCTTCATGACCCCGCTCATTAATTCATTCATTAATTCATTCATTAATTCATTCATTAATTAATCCCTTCATGACCCCGCTCATTAATTAATTAATTCATTCATTAATTAATCCCTTCATGACCCCGCTCATTCATTCATTCATTAACTCATTCATTAATCAATCCCTTCATGACCCCGCTCATTAATTAATTCATTAACTCATCATTAATTAATCCCTTCATGACCCCGCTCATTCATTCATTCATTAACTCATTCATTAATTAATCCCTTCATGACCCCGCTCATTAATTCATTCATTAACTCATCATTAATTAATCCCTTCATGACCCCGCTCATTCATTCATTCATTAACTCATTCATTAATTAATCCCTTCATGACCCCGCTCATTAATTCATTCATTAACTCATCATTAATTAATCCCTTCATGACCCCGCTCATTAATTAATTCATTAACTCATCATTAATTAATCCCTTCATGACCCCGCTCATTAATTAATTCATTAACTCATCATTAATTAATCCCTTCATGACTCCGCTCATTAATTAATTCATTAACTCATCATTAATTAATCCCTTCATGACCCCGCTCATTAATTAATTCATTAACTCATCATTAATTAATCCCTTCATGACCCCGCTCATTAATTAATTCATTAACTCATCATTAATTAATCCCTTCATGACCCCGCTCATTAATCCCTTTGCTCTCAATCCCCTCGGGCTGCGCCGCTCCCGAGGCAGCTCCGGCTCCTTTTTTATCCCGCTGCTTTTTAGGGAGAAAATTCCCAATTTTTAGGGCTAAAATTCCCTTTTTTTTAGGGCTAAAATTCCCCTCTTTTAGGGCTAAAATTCCCCTCTTTTAGGGAAAAAATTCTTATTTTTTTAGGGATAAAATTCTTTTTTTTTTAGGGCTAAAATTCCTGTTTTTTAGGGCTAAACTTCCCCTTTTTTTAGGGCTAAATTTCCTATTTTTTAGGGAGAAAATTCCCAGTTTTTAGGGATAAAATACCTATTTTTTTAGGGATAAATTTCCTGTGTTTTAGGGCTAAAATTCCTATTTTTTAGGGCTAAAAATCTTTTTTTTAGGGTTAAAATTCCAATTTTTAGGGCTAAAATTCCCTTTTTTTAGGGCTAAAATTCTTATTTTTTTAGGGGTAAATTTCCTGGGGTTTAGGGCTAAAATTCCCATTTTTTAGGGCTGGAATTCCTATTTTTTTAGGGATAAAACTCCCAATTTTTAGGGCTAAAATTCCTATTTTTTTGGGATGGAACTCCTATTTTTTAGGGCTAAAATTCTTATTTTTAGGGCTAAAATTCCTGGTTTTTAGGGCTGAAACCCCCCAATTTTTAGGGCTAAAATTCCTATTTTTTTAGGGATAAACCCCCTATTCTTTATGGATAAACCCCCGATTTTTAAGGGGTAAATCCCCCATTTTTATGGCTAAAACTCCAAATTTTTGTGAAAGAAACCCCCAATTTTTCCCCTCTAAAAACCCCCAATTTTTTCTCTTAAAAATCCCCATTTTTTCCTCTAAAAATCCCAATTTTTTTTCTCTAAAATCCCCATTTTTTCCTCATCCCCATTTTTTCCCTCTAAATTCCTTTTTTTCTCTAAAATCCCCATGTTTTCCCTCTAAAACCCCCTTTTTTCCTCTCTAAAAATCCCCACTTTTTTCTCTTAAAAATCCCAATTTTTTTTTCTCTAAAAATCCCTATTTTTTTTTCTCTAAAAATCCCAATTTTTTTTCCTCTAAAATCCCCATTTTTTTCTCATCCCCATTTTTTCCCTCTAAATTCCTTTTTTTCTCTAAAATCCCCATTTTTTCCCTCTAAAACCCCCTTTTTTCCTCTCTAAAAATCCCCACTTTTTTCTCTTAAAAATCCCCATTTTTTTCTCTAAAAATCCCAATTTTTTTTCTCTAAAATCCCCATTTTTTCCTCATCCCCATTTTTTCCCTCTAAATTCCTTTTTTTCTCTAAAATCCCCATTTTTTCCCTCTAAACCCCCCTTTTTTCCTCTCTAAAAATCCCCACTTTTTTCTCTTTAAAATCCCCATTTTGCTATTATCGTTATTATTATCGCTATTATCGTTATTATTTTGCTATTATCGTTATTATTATTGCTATTATCGTTATTATTACTGCTATTATCGCTATTATTATTGCTATTATCGTTATTATTTTGCTATTATCGTTATTATTATTGCTATTATCGTTGTTATTATTGCTATTATCGTTGTTATTATTGCTATTATCGTTATTATTTTGCTATTATCGTTATTATTTTGCTATTATCGTTGTTATTATTGCTATTATCGTTATTATTATTGCTATTATCGTTATTATTTTGCTATTATCGTTATTATTTTTGCTATTATCGTTGCTATTATTCTCACTTCTATCACTCCCCCCATCCCCCCTGCTGTAATTATTATCGGCCCCGCTGTCTGTAATTCCTACCGGCCCCGCCGTTTTTAATTTTTTAATTAATTAATCGCCAATTCCCGCCTCATTAATTAATCGCCGCCATGGCCTGGGCTCTGTTCTCGGGGCGCTCCCTGCGCACGGCAAACCCGGAGCGGATCCTGGACACGGATCGGGAGCTGCGCGCCGCCCTGGATAACCGGATCCTGCTCCTGCTCTTCCGGCAGCCGCGCTGCCCGCGCTGCCGCGAGTTCGAGCCTCACCTGCGCCGCTTCTGGGGCCGCCTCACGGACCCCGCGCGGGTGGAGAGAGCGCAGCAGGTGGGGCTGGTCTACGTGGGGCACGACAGGTGCGAGCAGGAGCACCTGGAGTACCTGAGGGACATGGCCAGAGCCTGGGTGGCGCTGCCCTACGGGGATGGCTTCGGCAGGTGAGAGGACCTGGGGGGTGGGGACAGGTGGGCAACAGGTGGGGAACGGGTGAGCACAGGTGGGGAACAGGTGGGAACAGCTGAGCACAGCTGAGCACAGGTGAGGGACAGGTGGGAACAGGTGGGACAGGTGAGCACAGGTGGGGATGGGTGGGGACACCTACAACAGGTGCGACGGGGATCACAGGTGAGTACAGGTGAGCACAGGTGAGCTCAGGTGGGACAGGAGCAGCTCTGGCTGGTCTACGTGGGGCACGACAGGTGCGAGCAGGAGCACCTGGAGTACCTGAGGGACATGGCCAGAGCCTGGGTGGCGCTGCCCTACGGGGATGGCTTCGGCAGGTGAGAGGACCTGGGGGGGGGGGACAGGTGGGCAACAGGTGGGGAACGGGTGAGCACAGGTGGGAACAGGTGAGGAATAGGTGAGCACAGGTGGGACAGGTGGGAACAGGTGAGCACAGGTGGGCATGGGTGGAGACACCTTCAACAGGTGCAACAGGTGAGATCAGGTGAGATCAGGTGGGACAGGTGAGTACAGGTGAGGGACAGGCGAGCACAGGTGGGACAGGTGAATACAGGTGAGGGACAGTTGAGCACAGGTGATCTCAGGTGGGACAGGTGAGCACAGGTGAGGGACAGGTGAGCGCAGGTGAGGGACAGGTGAGCGCAGGTGAGCACAGGTGGGGCCAGTGGGGACTTCCCCCCACTCTTCCCCTCCCCCGTTTCTCCCCTTTTCCCCATTTTTGCTCTGTTTTCCCATTTCCCCATTTTTCCCACTCTCAATTCCCCAAATTCCCCAAATTCCCCAAATTTCCCCCATTTCCCAATGTCCCCAACTTCTCCCAAATTCCCAATTCCCTCAATCTCCCAAATTTCCCCGAACTTCCCCCAATATTCCCAGTTCCCTCAGTGTCCCAAATTCCCCCAAATTTCCCTCAGTGCCCCAAATTCCGCCCATTTCCCAATTTCCCCAACTTCTCCCAAAATCCCAAATTCCCCAAATTTCCCAATTCCCTCAATGTCCCAAATTTCCTCATCCCCCCAATTTTCCCGAATTCCCCAGTTCCCTCCATCTCCCAAATTCCCCACATTTCCCCCAAATTTCCCAATTTCCCCCAAATTTCCCAATTCCCTCAACGTCCCAAATTTCTCCCCCCAATTTTCCCATTCCCCAAATTTCCCCCAATGTCCCAAATTCCCCAGATTTTCCCCATTTCCCAATGTCCCCAACTTCTCCCAAATTTTCCCAATTCCCTCAACATCCCAAATTCCCCGAATTTCCCAATTCCCT